>NW_028259206.1:2187500-2279272 GCF_977971745.1 Zootermopsis nevadensis | reverse complement strand
CGGCTATGTCCGACCGTGCGTGTTAGTTGAGTCGCTTCAGCGGCTAAGTCCAAAAAATTTCCAAAATGCAGAAAAATACACATAATTGAAGAAAATTGGGCTTGCTGTGCATAGTAATGCCGTTAATTGACTAAAAATAAATTTCCGCTGTGTTAGGTGGGCCTTACTTGGACGGTACGAATTCTGCGGCTATGTCCCGTGG
Source organism: Zootermopsis nevadensis (assembly GCF_977971745.1). Classification (NCBI taxonomy): domain Eukaryota; kingdom Metazoa; phylum Arthropoda; class Insecta; order Blattodea; family Termopsidae; genus Zootermopsis; species Zootermopsis nevadensis. The sequence continues at coordinate 2,279,070 of NW_028259206.1, read as the reverse complement.
TGCGTGGTACTTGAAACCAGTTCTGCGGCTATGTCCCACCGTGCGTGTTACTTGAGTCGCTTCAGCGGCTAAGTCCGAAAATTTCCAAAATGCAGAAAAATATACATAATTGAAGAAAGTTGGCCTTGCTGTGCTTAATAATATCGTTAATAGATTAAAAATAAATTTCCGCTGTGTTAGGTGGGCCTTACTTGGACGGTACGAATTCTGCGGCTATGTCCCGTGGTGCGTGGTACTTGAAATCAGTTCTGCGGCTGTCCCACCGTGCGTGTTACTTGAGTCGCTTCAGCGGCTAAGTCCGAAAATTTCCAAAATGCAGAAAAATATACATAATTGAAGAAAGTTGGCCTTGCTGTGCTTAATAATATCGTTAATAGATTAAAAATAAATTTCCGCTGTGTTAGGTGGGCCTTACTTGGACGGTACGAATTCTGCGGCTATGTCCCGTGGTGCGTGGTACTTGAAATCAGTTCTGCGGCTATGTCCCACCGTGCGTGTTACTTGAGTCGCTTCAGCGGCTAAGTCCGAAAATTTCCAAAATGCAGAAAAATATACATAATTGAAGAAAGTTGGCCTTGCTGTGCTTAATAATATCGTTAATAGATTAAAAATAAATTTCCGCTGTGTTAGGTGGGCCTTACTTGGACGGTACGAATTCTGCGGCTATGTCCCGTGGTGCGTGGTACTTGAAATCAGTTCTGCGGCTATGTCCCACCGTGCGTGTTACTTGAGTCGCTTCAGCGGCTAAGTCCGAAAATTTCCAAAATGCAGAAAAATATACATAATTGAAGAAAGTTGGCCTTGCTGTGCTTAATAATATCGTTAATAGATTAAAAATAAATTTCCGCTGTGTTAGGTGGGCCTTACTTGGACGGTACGAATTCTGCGGCTATGTCCCGTGGTGCGTGGTACTTGAAACCAGTTCTGCGGCTATGTCCGACCGTGCGTGTTAGTTGAGTCGCTTCAGCGGCTAAGTCCAAAAAATTTCCAAAATGCAGAAAAATACACATAATTGAAGAAAATTGGGCTTGCTGTGCTTAATAATATCGTTAATAGATTAAAAATAAATTTCCGCTGTGTTAGCTGGGCCTTACTTGGACGGTACGAATTCTGCGGCTATGTCCCGTGGTGCGTGGTACTTGAAATCAGTTCTGCGGCTGTCCCACCGTGCGTGTTACTTGAGTCGCTTCAGCGGCTAAGTCCGAAAATTTCCAAAATGCAGAAAAATATACATAATTGAAGAAAGTTGGCCTTGCTGTGCTTAATAATATCGTTAATAGATTAAAAATAAATTTCCGCTGTGTTAGGTGGGCCTTACTTGGACGGTACGAATTCTGCGGCTATGTCCCGTGGTGCGTGGTACTTGAAATCAGTTCTGCGGCTATGTCCCACCGTGCGTGTTACTTGAGTCGCTTCAGCGGCTAAGTCCGAAAATTTCCAAAATGCAGAAAAATATACATAATTGAAGAAAGTTGGCCTTGCTGTGCTTAATAATATCGTTAATAGATTAAAAATAAATTTCCGCTGTGTTAGGTGGGCCTTACTTGGACGGTACGAATTCTGCGGCTATGTCCCGTGGTGCGTGGTACTTGAAATCAGTTCTGCGGCTATGTCCCACCGTGCGTGTTACTTGAGTCGCTTCAGCGGCTAAGTCCGAAAATTTCCAAAATGCAGAAAAATATTCATAATTGAAGAAAGTTGGCCTTGCTGTGCATAGTAATGCCGTTAATTGACTAAAAATAAATTTCCGCTGTGTTAGCTGGGCCTTACTTGGACGGTACGAATTCTGCGGCTATGTCCCGTGGTGCGTGGTACTTGAAACCAGTTCTGCGGCTATGTCCGACCGTGCGTGTTAGTTGAGTCGCTTCAGCGGCTAAGTCCAAAAAATTTCCAAAATGCAGAAAAATACACATAATTGAAGAAAATTGGGCTTGCTGTGCATAGTAATGCCGTTAATTGACTAAAAATAAATTTCCGCTGTGTTAGGTGGGCCTTACTTGGACGGTACGAATTCTGCGGCTATGTCCCGTGGTGCGTGGTACTTGAAACCAGTTCTGCGGCTATGTCCCACCGTGCGTGTTACTTGAGTCGCTTCAGCGGCTAAGTCCGAAAATTTCCAAAATGCAGAAAAATATACATAATTGAAGAAAGTTGGCCTTGCTGTGCTTAATAATATCGTTAATAGATTAAAAATAAATTTCCGCTGTGTTAGGTGGGCCTTACTTGGACGGTACGAATTCTGCGGCTATGTCCCGTGGTGCGTGGTACTTGAAACCAGTTCTGCGGCTATGTCCGACCGTGCGTGTTAGTTGAGTCGCTTCAGCGGCTAAGTCCAAAAAATTTCCAAAATGCAGAAAAATACACATAATTGAAGAAAATTGGGCTTGCTGTGCTTAATAATATCGTTAATAGATTAAAAATAAATTTCCGCTGTGTTAGCTGGGCCTTACTTGGACGGTACGAATTCTGCGGCTATGTCCCGTGGTGCGTGGTACTTGAAATCAGTTCTGCGGCTATGTCCCACCGTGCGTGTTACTTGAGTCGCTTCAGCGGCTAAGTCCGAAAATTTCCAAAATGCAGAAAAATATACATAATTGAAGAAAGTTGGCCTTGCTGTGCTTAATAATATCGTTAATAGATTAAAAATAAATTTCCGCTGTGTTAGGTGGGCCTTACTTGGACGGTACGAATTCTGCGGCTATGTCCCGTGGTGCGTGGTACTTGAAATCAGTTCTGCGGCTATGTCCCACCGTGCGTGTTACTTGAGTCGCTTCAGCGGCTAAGTCCGAAAATTTCCAAAATGCAGAAAAATATACATAATTGAAGAAAGTTGGCCTTGCTGTGCTTAATAATATCGTTAATAGATTAAAAATAAATTTCCGCTGTGTTAGGTGGGCCTTACTTGGACGGTACGAATTCTGCGGCTATGTCCCGTGGTGCGTGGTACTTGAAATCAGTTCTGCGGCTATGTCCCACCGTGCGTGTTACTTGAGTCGCTTCAGCGGCTAAGTCCGAAAATTTCCAAAATGCAGAAAAATATTCATAATTGAAGAAAGTTGGCCTTGCTGTGCATAGTAATGCCGTTAATTGACTAAAAATAAATTTCCGCTGTGTTAGCTGGGCCTTACTTGGACGGTACGAATTCTGCGGCTATGTCCCGTGGTGCGTGGTACTTGAAACCAGTTCTGCGGCTATGTCCGACCGTGCGTGTTAGTTGAGTCGCTTCAGCGGCTAAGTCCAAAAAATTTCCAAAATGCAGAAAAATACACATAATTGAAGAAAATTGGGCTTGCTGTGCATAGTAATGCCGTTAATTGACTAAAAATAAATTTCCGCTGTGTTAGGTGGGCCTTACTTGGACGGTACGAATTCTGCGGCTATGTCCCGTGGTGCGTGGTACTTGAAACCAGTTCTGCGGCTATGTCCCACCGTGCGTGTTACTTGAGTCGCTTCAGCGGCTAAGTCCGAAAATTTCCAAAATGCAGAAAAATATACATAATTGAAGAAAGTTGGCCTTGCTGTGCTTAATAATATCGTTAATAGATTAAAAATAAATTTCCGCTGTGTTAGGTGGGCCTTACTTGGACGGTACGAATTCTGCGGCTATGTCCCGTGGTGCGTGGTACTTGAAACCAGTTCTGCGGCTATGTCCGACCGTGCGTGTTAGTTGAGTCGCTTCAGCGGCTAAGTCCAAAAAATTTCCAAAATGCAGAAAAATACACATAATTGAAGAAAATTGGGCTTGCTGTGCTTAATAATATCGTTAATAGATTAAAAATAAATTTCCGCTGTGTTAGCTGGGCCTTACTTGGACGGTACGAATTCTGCGGCTATGTCCCGTGGTGCGTGGTACTTGAAATCAGTTCTGCGGCTATGTCCCACCGTGCGTGTTACTTGAGTCGCTTCAGCGGCTAAGTCCGAAAATTTCCAAAATGCAGAAAAATATACATAATTGAAGAAAGTTGGCCTTGCTGTGCTTAATAATATCGTTAATAGATTAAAAATAAATTTCCGCTGTGTTAGGTGGGCCTTACTTGGACGGTACGAATTCTGCGGCTATGTCCCGTGGTGCGTGGTACTTGAAACCAGTTCTGCGGCTATGTCCGACCGTGCGTGTTAGTTGAGTCGCTTCAGCGGCTAAGTCCAAAAAATTTCCAAAATGCAGAAAAATACACATAATTGAAGAAAATTGGGCTTGCTGTGCATAGTAATGCCGTTAATTGACTAAAAATAAATTTCCGCTGTTTTACTCGGACGTGGGTGTGTTCTGCGGCTATGTATCACGGTGCGTGGTAGTTGAAAGGTCGCTCCAGCGGCTAAGTCCGAAACAAAACATAATGTAGTCGAATATCCATAATTGAAGAAAATTGGGCTTGCTGTGTGCATCATAATGCCGTTAATTGACTAAAAATAAATTTCCGCTGTTTTACTCGGACGTCGGGGTTCTGCGGCTATGTCCCAAGGCGCGTGGTACGTGAAAGGGGTCTAGCTCTGCGGCTAAGTCCCACCGTGCGTGGTACTTGAATGGTCGTTCCAGCGGCTAAGTCCCACGGTGCGTGGTAGTTGCTGGATGGCGCGTGGTAGGTGTTGGCCGGCCTCGGCGGCCACTTAAGAGAGTCAAAACTATAGATCTTCGCTGCCACTCACCCGCGGGGGCTGGGGAATCCCTCCAGCCCGCCAGCGCCCCTCCCCCGCGGGGGGGTGGGGGGGCCGGAGTGACTTCGCGGGGTCTCGAAGCCGGGACCGTAGCGCACGCCCTGAGCGGAACAGGGCACGCCGCTGGCGGGGTTCGAACCCAGGACCTTCTTCGGCCATGCAGCAGCGACCCGATTTCTTGGTGTAGGGCGCCGTGGAGGCACGCGGCGTCCCAGAATCCCCGAAGCGAGGTTCGAACCCAGGAACGTCATAGGCCCCTCGCGGCTGCAGCAGCGACGAGCTTGCGTGGCGTAGGGCGCCGTGGTGGCAGGCGAGCATCGAACCGAGGACTGAGTCCTCGAGGCTGGCCGGAGAACACAGGAGCGTCGTCATCGTCCTCGCGGCGGCGGCGTAGGGCGCCGTGGTGGCCCGCGGCATCTCAGGTGGGCCTAAAACAATTAAGCTAGGTTCGAACCCAGGACGGAGTCCGGACCGAGTCCCCGCGATTAAGAACGCGGTCCCCCGCCCGCCCGCCCGCCCGCCCGCCCGCCCACACACGCCAGATCTCCGTCCTGCCCCCACCCCCACCCCCGTCCTGACACTACGACCCCGGGTCAAGTGCGGCGTGTCCCGAACCGGCAGGAGGCCTCATACTTGCCGATTGCCGGTTCGGCCGCGCACTCGGACCTGCTCCCAAAGTCCTCCCCATAGTAGGTCTGGACCCCCCTTATCTCAGCATTTGTCTTGCGCGGGCGGAAGGCGATTTTCTCCCCGACGAGAGGCTTGCCGGCCGCCAAGGCCCGGGACGTCTGCGGCAAAAGTCCGACGGCGCGTGGTAGCTCAGAAGGCTGTTTCGGTGAAAGAGTCCTGCGGTAATGGCGCCTTCTTAATAATAGTAACTTGAATAAAAATAACATAAGACAACACGAATAACGGGAGTAGAAGAAGAAGAATTAGGGAGGAAGAAAGCGTAATATAGTGAAGTAGATGGTTTTGTATTCTTATGAGTTGTTTGATTTTGAGTGAGTGAGTGGGATGTGTTGTTTTGGTTGCGTCCTATGTTTTTCTTTTATGGTTCTGTTGTGTCTTATTCTTTTTGTTGTGCCCTCTAATTATTCTTTTTCTGTCTCACTGTGTTGATGTATCGCATTGTTTTGTTGTGTCTTATGTTCTTGTACCTTATTGTAGGTCACTGCCACCGGGGATAAAATCATTTGCAGTCAATAACAAATAATAAAAATAATAATATGGTTAAGTATTTGTAAATCATTAAAATTGGGCTTGCGGTGCCCCGTCTCGAAAGAAATCATCGTATAGCCGTTAACGCATTAAAAGTAAGTCATGTAAGAGACTACGCCTGTGTTTGATGGGTTGTATTGGGACGGTCGCTTCCTGAGGCCAATTCAGACGGCGAGTATAGTTACGGGGCTGCTTCGAAGCACGAGACCGTGCCGTGATAGCGCCTTCCTAAGAATAAGAAATAGAACGAATATAACTTCAGCGGCTAAGTCCGAAATATTCCAAAATGCAGTAAAATATTCTTAATTGAAAAAAAATGGGCTTGCTGTGCACAATAATGCCGTTAATTGTCTAAAAATAAATTTCCGAAATTTAACTCAAAAGTCATGGCTCTGCGGCTATGTCCCGTGGTGCGTGGTACTTGAAATCAGTTCTGCGGCTATGTCCCACCGTGCGTGTTACTTGAGTCGCTTCAGCGGCTAAGTCCGAAAATTTCCAAAATGCAGAAAAATATACATAATTGAAGAAAGTTGGCCTTGCTGTGCTTAATAATATCGTTAATAGATTAAAAATAAATTTCCGCTGTGTTAGGTGGGCCTTACTTGGACGGTACGAATTCTGCGGCTATGTCCCGTGGTGCGTGGTACTTGAAACCAGTTCTGCGGCTATGTCCGACCGTGCGTGTTAGTTGAGTCGCTTCAGCGGCTAAGTCCAAAAAATTTCCAAAATGCAGAAAAATACACATAATTGAAGAAAATTGGGCTTGCTGTGCATAGTAATGCCGTTAATTGACTAAAAATAAATTTCCGCTGTGTTAGGTGGGCCTTACTTGGACGGTACGAATTCTGCGGCTATGTCCCGTGGTGCGTGGTACTTGAAACCAGTTCTGCGGCTATGTCCCACCGTGCGTGTTACTTGAGTCGCTTCAGCGGCTAAGTCCGAAAATTTCCAAAATGCAGAAAAATATACATAATTGAAGAAAGTTGGCCTTGCTGTGCTTAATAATATCGTTAATAGATTAAAAATAAATTTCCGCTGTGTTAGGTGGGCCTTACTTGGACGGTACGAATTCTGCGGCTATGTCCCGTGGTGCGTGGTACTTGAAATCAGTTCTGCGGCTGTCCCACCGTGCGTGTTACTTGAGTCGCTTCAGCGGCTAAGTCCGAAAATTTCCAAAATGCAGAAAAATATACATAATTGAAGAAAGTTGGCCTTGCTGTGCTTAATAATATCGTTAATAGATTAAAAATAAATTTCCGCTGTGTTAGGTGGGCCTTACTTGGACGGTACGAATTCTGCGGCTATGTCCCGTGGTGCGTGGTACTTGAAATCAGTTCTGCGGCTATGTCCCACCGTGCGTGTTACTTGAGTCGCTTCAGCGGCTAAGTCCGAAAATTTCCAAAATGCAGAAAAATATACATAATTGAAGAAAGTTGGCCTTGCTGTGCTTAATAATATCGTTAATAGATTAAAAATAAATTTCCGCTGTGTTAGGTGGGCCTTACTTGGACGGTACGAATTCTGCGGCTATGTCCCGTGGTGCGTGGTACTTGAAATCAGTTCTGCGGCTATGTCCCACCGTGCGTGTTACTTGAGTCGCTTCAGCGGCTAAGTCCGAAAATTTCCAAAATGCAGAAAAATATACATAATTGAAGAAAGTTGGCCTTGCTGTGCTTAATAATATCGTTAATAGATTAAAAATAAATTTCCGCTGTGTTAGGTGGGCCTTACTTGGACGGTACGAATTCTGCGGCTATGTCCCGTGGTGCGTGGTACTTGAAATCAGTTCTGCGGCTATGTCCCACCGTGCGTGTTACTTGAGTCGCTTCAGCGGCTAAGTCCGAAAATTTCCAAAATGCAGAAAAATATACATAATTGAAGAAAGTTGGCCTTGCTGTGCTTAATAATATCGTTAATAGATTAAAAATAAATTTCCGCTGTGTTAGGTGGGCCTTACTTGGACGGTACGAATTCTGCGGCTATGTCCCGTGGTGCGTGGTACTTGAAACCAGTTCTGCGGCTATGTCCGACCGTGCGTGTTAGTTGAGTCGCTTCAGCGGCTAAGTCCGAAAATTTCCAAAATGCAGAAAAATATTCATAATTGAAGAAAGTTGGCCTTGCTGTGCATAGTAATGCCGTTAATTGACTAAAAATAAATTTCCGCTGTGTTAGCTGGGCCTTACTTGGACGGTACGAATTCTGCGGCTATGTCCCGTGGTGCGTGGTACTTGAAACCAGTTCTGCGGCTATGTCCGACCGTGCGTGTTAGTTGAGTCGCTTCAGCGGCTAAGTCCAAAAAATTTCCAAAATGCAGAAAAATACACATAATTGAAGAAAATTGGGCTTGCTGTGCATAGTAATGCCGTTAATTGACTAAAAATAAATTTCCGCTGTGTTAGGTGGGCCTTACTTGGACGGTACGAATTCTGCGGCTATGTCCCGTGGTGCGTGGTACTTGAAACCAGTTCTGCGGCTATGTCCCACCGTGCGTGTTACTTGAGTCGCTTCAGCGGCTAAGTCCGAAAATTTCCAAAATGCAGAAAAATATACATAATTGAAGAAAGTTGGCCTTGCTGTGCTTAATAATATCGTTAATAGATTAAAAATAAATTTCCGCTGTGTTAGGTGGGCCTTACTTGGACGGTACGAATTCTGCGGCTATGTCCCGTGGTGCGTGGTACTTGAAATCAGTTCTGCGGCTGTCCCACCGTGCGTGTTACTTGAGTCGCTTCAGCGGCTAAGTCCGAAAATTTCCAAAATGCAGAAAAATATACATAATTGAAGAAAGTTGGCCTTGCTGTGCTTAATAATATCGTTAATAGATTAAAAATAAATTTCCGCTGTGTTAGGTGGGCCTTACTTGGACGGTACGAATTCTGCGGCTATGTCCCGTGGTGCGTGGTACTTGAAATCAGTTCTGCGGCTATGTCCCACCGTGCGTGTTACTTGAGTCGCTTCAGCGGCTAAGTCCGAAAATTTCCAAAATGCAGAAAAATATACATAATTGAAGAAAGTTGGCCTTGCTGTGCTTAATAATATCGTTAATAGATTAAAAATAAATTTCCGCTGTGTTAGCTGGGCCTTACTTGGACGGTACGAATTCTGCGGCTATGTCCCGTGGTGCGTGGTACTTGAAATCAGTTCTGCGGCTATGTCCCACCGTGCGTGTTACTTGAGTCGCTTCAGCGGCTAAGTCCGAAAATTTCCAAAATGCAGAAAAATATACATAATTGAAGAAAGTTGGCCTTGCTGTGCTTAATAATATCGTTAATAGATTAAAAATAAATTTCCGCTGTGTTAGGTGGGCCTTACTTGGACGGTACGAATTCTGCGGCTATGTCCCGTGGTGCGTGGTACTTGAAACCAGTTCTGCGGCTATGTCCGACCGTGCGTGTTAGTTGAGTCGCTTCAGCGGCTAAGTCCAAAAAATTTCCAAAATGCAGAAAAATACACATAATTGAAGAAAATTGGGCTTGCTGTGCATAGTAATGCCGTTAATTGACTAAAAATAAATTTCCGCTGTTTTACTCGGACGTGGGTGTGTTCTGCGGCTATGTATCACGGTGCGTGGTAGTTGAAAGGTCGCTCCAGCGGCTAAGTCCGAAACAAAACATAATGTAGTCGAATATCCATAATTGAAGAAAATTGGGCTTGCTGTGTGCATCATAATGCCGTTAATTGACTAAAAATAAATTTCCGCTGTTTTACTCGGACGTCGGGGTTCTGCGGCTATGTCCCAAGGCGCGTGGTACGTGAAAGGGGTCTAGCTCTGCGGCTAAGTCCCACCGTGCGTGGTACTTGAATGGTCGTTCCAGCGGCTAAGTCCCACGGTGCGTGGTAGTTGCTGGATGGCGCGTGGTAGGTGTTGGCCGGCCTCGGCGGCCACTTAAGAGAGTCAAAACTATAGATCTTCGCTGCCACTCACCCGCGGGGGCTGGGGAATCCCTCCAGCCCGCCAGCGCCCCTCCCCCGCGGGGGGGTGGGGGGGCCGGAGTGACTTCGCGGGGTCTCGAAGCCGGGACCGTAGCGCACGCCCTGAGCGGAACAGGGCACGCCGCTGGCGGGGTTCGAACCCAGGACCTTCTTCGGCCATGCAGCAGCGACCCGATTTCTTGGTGTAGGGCGCCGTGGAGGCACGCGGCGTCCCAGAATCCCCGAAGCGAGGTTCGAACCCAGGAACGTCATAGGCCCCTCGCGGCTGCAGCAGCGACGAGCTTGCGTGGCGTAGGGCGCCGTGGTGGCAGGCGAGCATCGAACCGAGGACTGAGTCCTCGAGGCTGGCCGGAGAACACAGGAGCGTCGTCATCGTCCTCGCGGCGGCGGCGTAGGGCGCCGTGGTGGCCCGCGGCATCTCAGGTGGGCCTAAAACAATTAAGCTAGGTTCGAACCCAGGACGGAGTCCGGACCGAGTCCCCGCGATTAAGAACGCGGTCCCCCGCCCGCCCGCCCGCCCGCCCACACACGCCAGATCTCCGTCCTGCCCCCACCCCCACCCCCGTCCTGACACTACGACCCCGGGTCAAGTGCGGCGTGTCCCGAACCGGCAGGAGGCCTCATACTTGCCGATTGCCGGTTCGGCCGCGCACTCGGACCTGCTCCCAAAGTCCTCCCCATTGTAGGTCTGGACCCCCCTTATCTCAGCATTTGTCTTGCGCGGGCGGAAGGCGATTTTCTCCCCGACGAGAGGCTTGCCGGCCGCCAAGGCCCGGGACGTCTGCGGCAAAAGTCCGACGGCGCGTGGTAGCTCAGAAGGCTGTTTCGGTGAAAGAGTCCTGCGGTAATGGCGCCTTCTTAATAATAGTAACTTGAATAAAAATAACATAAGACAACACGAATAACGGGAGTAGAAGAAGAAGAATTAGGGAGGAAGAAAGCGTAATATAGTGAAGTAGATGGTTTTGTATTCTTATGAGTTGTTTGATTTTGAGTGAGTGAGTGGGATGTGTTGTTTTGGTTGCGTCCTATGTTTTTCTTTTATGGTTCTGTTGTGTCTTATTCTTTTTGTTGTGCCCTCTAATTATTCTTTTTCTGTCTCACTGTGTTGATGTATCGCATTGTTTTGTTGTGTCTTATGTTCTTGTACCTTATTGTAGGTCACTGCCACCGGGGATAAAATCATTTGCAGTCAATAACAAATAATAAAAATAATAATATGGTTAAGTATTTGTAAATCATTAAAATTGGGCTTGCGGTGCCCCGTCTCGAAAGAAATCATCGTATAGCCGTTAACGCATTAAAAGTAAGTCATGTAAGAGACTACGCCTGTGTTTGATGGGTTGTATTGGGACGGTCGCTTCCTGAGGCCAATTCAGACGGCGAGTATAGTTACGGGGCTGCTTCGAAGCACGAGACCGTGCCGTGATAGCGCCTTCCTAAGAATAAGAAATAGAACGAATATAACTTCAGCGGCTAAGTCCGAAATATTCCAAAATGCAGTAAAATATTCTTAATTGAAAAAAAATGGGCTTGCTGTGCACAATAATGCCGTTAATTGTCTAAAAATAAATTTCCGAAATTTAACTCAAAAGTCATGGCTCTGCGGCTATGTCCCGTGGTGCGTGGTACTTGAAATCAGTTCTGCGGCTATGTCCCACCGTGCGTGTTACTTGAGTCGCTTCAGCGGCTAAGTCCGAAAATTTCCAAAATGCAGAAAAATATACATAATTGAAGAAAGTTGGCCTTGCTGTGCTTAATAATATCGTTAATAGATTAAAAATAAATTTCCGCTGTGTTAGGTGGGCCTTACTTGGACGGTACGAATTCTGCGGCTATGTCCCGTGGTGCGTGGTACTTGAAACCAGTTCTGCGGCTATGTCCGACCGTGCGTGTTAGTTGAGTCGCTTCAGCGGCTAAGTCCAAAAAATTTCCAAAATGCAGAAAAATACACATAATTGAAGAAAATTGGGCTTGCTGTGCATAGTAATGCCGTTAATTGACTAAAAATAAATTTCCGCTGTGTTAGGTGGGCCTTACTTGGACGGTACGAATTCTGCGGCTATGTCCCGTGGTGCGTGGTACTTGAAACCAGTTCTGCGGCTATGTCCCACCGTGCGTGTTACTTGAGTCGCTTCAGCGGCTAAGTCCGAAAATTTCCAAAATGCAGAAAAATATACATAATTGAAGAAAGTTGGCCTTGCTGTGCTTAATAATATCGTTAATAGATTAAAAATAAATTTCCGCTGTGTTAGGTGGGCCTTACTTGGACGGTACGAATTCTGCGGCTATGTCCCGTGGTGCGTGGTACTTGAAATCAGTTCTGCGGCTGTCCCACCGTGCGTGTTACTTGAGTCGCTTCAGCGGCTAAGTCCGAAAATTTCCAAAATGCAGAAAAATATACATAATTGAAGAAAGTTGGCCTTGCTGTGCTTAATAATATCGTTAATAGATTAAAAATAAATTTCCGCTGTGTTAGGTGGGCCTTACTTGGACGGTACGAATTCTGCGGCTATGTCCCGTGGTGCGTGGTACTTGAAATCAGTTCTGCGGCTATGTCCCACCGTGCGTGTTACTTGAGTCGCTTCAGCGGCTAAGTCCGAAAATTTCCAAAATGCAGAAAAATATACATAATTGAAGAAAGTTGGCCTTGCTGTGCTTAATAATATCGTTAATAGATTAAAAATAAATTTCCGCTGTGTTAGGTGGGCCTTACTTGGACGGTACGAATTCTGCGGCTATGTCCCGTGGTGCGTGGTACTTGAAATCAGTTCTGCGGCTATGTCCCACCGTGCGTGTTACTTGAGTCGCTTCAGCGGCTAAGTCCGAAAATTTCCAAAATGCAGAAAAATATACATAATTGAAGAAAGTTGGCCTTGCTGTGCTTAATAATATCGTTAATAGATTAAAAATAAATTTCCGCTGTGTTAGGTGGGCCTTACTTGGACGGTACGAATTCTGCGGCTATGTCCCGTGGTGCGTGGTACTTGAAATCAGTTCTGCGGCTATGTCCCACCGTGCGTGTTACTTGAGTCGCTTCAGCGGCTAAGTCCGAAAATTTCCAAAATGCAGAAAAATATACATAATTGAAGAAAGTTGGCCTTGCTGTGCTTAATAATATCGTTAATAGATTAAAAATAAATTTCCGCTGTGTTAGGTGGGCCTTACTTGGACGGTACGAATTCTGCGGCTATGTCCCGTGGTGCGTGGTACTTGAAACCAGTTCTGCGGCTATGTCCGACCGTGCGTGTTAGTTGAGTCGCTTCAGCGGCTAAGTCCGAAAATTTCCAAAATGCAGAAAAATATTCATAATTGAAGAAAGTTGGCCTTGCTGTGCATAGTAATGCCGTTAATTGACTAAAAATAAATTTCCGCTGTGTTAGCTGGGCCTTACTTGGACGGTACGAATTCTGCGGCTATGTCCCGTGGTGCGTGGTACTTGAAACCAGTTCTGCGGCTATGTCCGACCGTGCGTGTTAGTTGAGTCGCTTCAGCGGCTAAGTCCAAAAAATTTCCAAAATGCAGAAAAATACACATAATTGAAGAAAATTGGGCTTGCTGTGCATAGTAATGCCGTTAATTGACTAAAAATAAATTTCCGCTGTGTTAGGTGGGCCTTACTTGGACGGTACGAATTCTGCGGCTATGTCCCGTGGTGCGTGGTACTTGAAACCAGTTCTGCGGCTATGTCCCACCGTGCGTGTTACTTGAGTCGCTTCAGCGGCTAAGTCCGAAAATTTCCAAAATGCAGAAAAATATACATAATTGAAGAAAGTTGGCCTTGCTGTGCTTAATAATATCGTTAATAGATTAAAAATAAATTTCCGCTGTGTTAGGTGGGCCTTACTTGGACGGTACGAATTCTGCGGCTATGTCCCGTGGTGCGTGGTACTTGAAATCAGTTCTGCGGCTGTCCCACCGTGCGTGTTACTTGAGTCGCTTCAGCGGCTAAGTCCGAAAATTTCCAAAATGCAGAAAAATATACATAATTGAAGAAAGTTGGCCTTGCTGTGCTTAATAATATCGTTAATAGATTAAAAATAAATTTCCGCTGTGTTAGGTGGGCCTTACTTGGACGGTACGAATTCTGCGGCTATGTCCCGTGGTGCGTGGTACTTGAAATCAGTTCTGCGGCTATGTCCCACCGTGCGTGTTACTTGAGTCGCTTCAGCGGCTAAGTCCGAAAATTTCCAAAATGCAGAAAAATATACATAATTGAAGAAAGTTGGCCTTGCTGTGCTTAATAATATCGTTAATAGATTAAAAATAAATTTCCGCTGTGTTAGGTGGGCCTTACTTGGACGGTACGAATTCTGCGGCTATGTCCCGTGGTGCGTGGTACTTGAAATCAGTTCTGCGGCTATGTCCCACCGTGCGTGTTACTTGAGTCGCTTCAGCGGCTAAGTCCGAAAATTTCCAAAATGCAGAAAAATATACATAATTGAAGAAAGTTGGCCTTGCTGTGCTTAATAATATCGTTAATAGATTAAAAATAAATTTCCGCTGTGTTAGGTGGGCCTTACTTGGACGGTACGAATTCTGCGGCTATGTCCCGTGGTGCGTGGTACTTGAAACCAGTTCTGCGGCTATGTCCGACCGTGCGTGTTAGTTGAGTCGCTTCAGCGGCTAAGTCCAAAAAATTTCCAAAATGCAGAAAAATACACATAATTGAAGAAAATTGGGCTTGCTGTGCTTAATAATATCGTTAATAGATTAAAAATAAATTTCCGCTGTGTTAGCTGGGCCTTACTTGGACGGTACGAATTCTGCGGCTATGTCCCGTGGTGCGTGGTACTTGAAATCAGTTCTGCGGCTGTCCCACCGTGCGTGTTACTTGAGTCGCTTCAGCGGCTAAGTCCGAAAATTTCCAAAATGCAGAAAAATATACATAATTGAAGAAAGTTGGCCTTGCTGTGCTTAATAATATCGTTAATAGATTAAAAATAAATTTCCGCTGTGTTAGGTGGGCCTTACTTGGACGGTACGAATTCTGCGGCTATGTCCCGTGGTGCGTGGTACTTGAAATCAGTTCTGCGGCTATGTCCCACCGTGCGTGTTACTTGAGTCGCTTCAGCGGCTAAGTCCGAAAATTTCCAAAATGCAGAAAAATATACATAATTGAAGAAAGTTGGCCTTGCTGTGCTTAATAATATCGTTAATAGATTAAAAATAAATTTCCGCTGTGTTAGGTGGGCCTTACTTGGACGGTACGAATTCTGCGGCTATGTCCCGTGGTGCGTGGTACTTGAAATCAGTTCTGCGGCTATGTCCCACCGTGCGTGTTACTTGAGTCGCTTCAGCGGCTAAGTCCGAAAATTTCCAAAATGCAGAAAAATATTCATAATTGAAGAAAGTTGGCCTTGCTGTGCATAGTAATGCCGTTAATTGACTAAAAATAAATTTCCGCTGTGTTAGCTGGGCCTTACTTGGACGGTACGAATTCTGCGGCTATGTCCCGTGGTGCGTGGTACTTGAAACCAGTTCTGCGGCTATGTCCGACCGTGCGTGTTAGTTGAGTCGCTTCAGCGGCTAAGTCCAAAAAATTTCCAAAATGCAGAAAAATACACATAATTGAAGAAAATTGGGCTTGCTGTGCATAGTAATGCCGTTAATTGACTAAAAATAAATTTCCGCTGTGTTAGGTGGGCCTTACTTGGACGGTACGAATTCTGCGGCTATGTCCCGTGGTGCGTGGTACTTGAAACCAGTTCTGCGGCTATGTCCCACCGTGCGTGTTACTTGAGTCGCTTCAGCGGCTAAGTCCGAAAATTTCCAAAATGCAGAAAAATATACATAATTGAAGAAAGTTGGCCTTGCTGTGCTTAATAATATCGTTAATAGATTAAAAATAAATTTCCGCTGTGTTAGGTGGGCCTTACTTGGACGGTACGAATTCTGCGGCTATGTCCCGTGGTGCGTGGTACTTGAAACCAGTTCTGCGGCTATGTCCGACCGTGCGTGTTAGTTGAGTCGCTTCAGCGGCTAAGTCCAAAAAATTTCCAAAATGCAGAAAAATACACATAATTGAAGAAAATTGGGCTTGCTGTGCTTAATAATATCGTTAATAGATTAAAAATAAATTTCCGCTGTGTTAGCTGGGCCTTACTTGGACGGTACGAATTCTGCGGCTATGTCACGTGGTGCGTGGTACTTGAAATCAGTTCTGCGGCTATGTCCCACCGTGCGTGTTACTTGAGTCGCTTCAGCGGCTAAGTCCGAAAATTTCCAAAATGCAGAAAAATATACATAATTGAAGAAAGTTGGCCTTGCTGTGCTTAATAATATCGTTAATAGATTAAAAATAAATTTCCGCTGTGTTAGGTGGGCCTTACTTGGACGGTACGAATTCTGCGGCTATGTCCCGTGGTGCGTGGTACTTGAAATCAGTTCTGCGGCTATGTCCCACCGTGCGTGTTACTTGAGTCGCTTCAGCGGCTAAGTCCGAAAATTTCCAAAATGCAGAAAAATATACATAATTGAAGAAAGTTGGCCTTGCTGTGCTTAATAATATCGTTAATAGATTAAAAATAAATTTCCGCTGTGTTAGGTGGGCCTTACTTGGACGGTACGAATTCTGCGGCTATGTCCCGTGGTGCGTGGTACTTGAAATCAGTTCTGCGGCTATGTCCCACCGTGCGTGTTACTTGAGTCGCTTCAGCGGCTAAGTCCGAAAATTTCCAAAATGCAGAAAAATATTCATAATTGAAGAAAGTTGGCCTTGCTGTGCATAGTAATGCCGTTAATTGACTAAAAATAAATTTCCGCTGTGTTAGCTGGGCCTTACTTGGACGGTACGAATTCTGCGGCTATGTCCCGTGGTGCGTGGTACTTGAAACCAGTTCTGCGGCTATGTCCGACCGTGCGTGTTAGTTGAGTCGCTTCAGCGGCTAAGTCCAAAAAATTTCCAAAATGCAGAAAAATACACATAATTGAAGAAAATTGGGCTTGCTGTGCATAGTAATGCCGTTAATTGACTAAAAATAAATTTCCGCTGTGTTAGGTGGGCCTTACTTGGACGGTACGAATTCTGCGGCTATGTCCCGTGGTGCGTGGTACTTGAAACCAGTTCTGCGGCTATGTCCCACCGTGCGTGTTACTTGAGTCGCTTCAGCGGCTAAGTCCGAAAATTTCCAAAATGCAGAAAAATATACATAATTGAAGAAAGTTGGCCTTGCTGTGCTTAATAATATCGTTAATAGATTAAAAATAAATTTCCGCTGTGTTAGGTGGGCCTTACTTGGACGGTACGAATTCTGCGGCTATGTCCCGTGGTGCGTGGTACTTGAAACCAGTTCTGCGGCTATGTCCGACCGTGCGTGTTAGTTGAGTCGCTTCAGCGGCTAAGTCCAAAAAATTTCCAAAATGCAGAAAAATACACATAATTGAAGAAAATTGGGCTTGCTGTGCTTAATAATATCGTTAATAGATTAAAAATAAATTTCCGCTGTGTTAGCTGGGCCTTACTTGGACGGTACGAATTCTGCGGCTATGTCCCGTGGTGCGTGGTACTTGAAATCAGTTCTGCGGCTATGTCCCACCGTGCGTGTTACTTGAGTCGCTTCAGCGGCTAAGTCCGAAAATTTCCAAAATGCAGAAAAATATACATAATTGAAGAAAGTTGGCCTTGCTGTGCTTAATAATATCGTTAATAGATTAAAAATAAATTTCCGCTGTGTTAGGTGGGCCTTACTTGGACGGTACGAATTCTGCGGCTATGTCCCGTGGTGCGTGGTACTTGAAACCAGTTCTGCGGCTATGTCCGACCGTGCGTGTTAGTTGAGTCGCTTCAGCGGCTAAGTCCAAAAAATTTCCAAAATGCAGAAAAATACACATAATTGAAGAAAATTGGGCTTGCTGTGCATAGTAATGCCGTTAATTGACTAAAAATAAATTTCCGCTGTTTTACTCGGACGTGGGTGTGTTCTGCGGCTATGTATCACGGTGCGTGGTAGTTGAAAGGTCGCTCCAGCGGCTAAGTCCGAAACAAAACATAATGTAGTCGAATATCCATAATTGAAGAAAATTGGGCTTGCTGTGTGCATCATAATGCCGTTAATTGACTAAAAATAAATTTCCGCTGTTTTACTCGGACGTCGGGGTTCTGCGGCTATGTCCCAAGGCGCGTGGTACGTGAAAGGGGTCTAGCTCTGCGGCTAAGTCCCACCGTGCGTGGTACTTGAATGGTCGTTCCAGCGGCTAAGTCCCACGGTGCGTGGTAGTTGCTGGATGGCGCGTGGTAGGTGTTGGCCGGCCTCGGCGGCCACTTAAGAGAGTCAAAACTATAGATCTTCGCTGCCACTCACCCGCGGGGGCTGGGGAATCCCTCCAGCCCGCCAGCGCCCCTCCCCCGCGGGGGGGTGGGGGGGCCGGAGTGACTTCGCGGGGTCTCGAAGCCGGGACCGTAGCGCACGCCCTGAGCGGAACAGGGCACGCCGCTGGCGGGGTTCGAACCCAGGACCTTCTTCGGCCATGCAGCAGCGACCCGATTTCTTGGTGTAGGGCGCCGTGGAGGCACGCGGCGTCCCAGAATCCCCGAAGCGAGGTTCGAACCCAGGAACGTCATAGGCCCCTCGCGGCTGCAGCAGCGACGAGCTTGCGTGGCGTAGGGCGCCGTGGTGGCAGGCGAGCATCGAACCGAGGACTGAGTCCTCGAGGCTGGCCGGAGAACACAGGAGCGTCGTCATCGTCCTCGCGGCGGCGGCGTAGGGCGCCGTGGTGGCCCGCGGCATCTCAGGTGGGCCTAAAACAATTAAGCTAGGTTCGAACCCAGGACGGAGTCCGGACCGAGTCCCCGCGATTAAGAACGCGGTCCCCCGCCCGCCCGCCCGCCCGCCCGCCCGCCCACACACGCCAGATCTCCGTCCTGCCCCCACCCCCACCCCCGTCCTGACACTACGACCCCGGGTCAAGTGCGGCGTGTCCCGAACCGGCAGGAGGCCTCATACTTGCCGATTGCCGGTTCGGCCGCGCACTCGGACCTGCTCCCAAAGTCCTCCCCATAGTAGGTCTGGACCCCCCTTATCTCAGCATTTGTCTTGCGCGGGCGGAAGGCGATTTTCTCCCCGACGAGAGGCTTGCCGGCCGCCAAGGCCCGGGACGTCTGCGGCAAAAGTCCGACGGCGCGTGGTAGCTCAGAAGGCTGTTTCGGTGAAAGAGTCCTGCGGTAATGGCGCCTTCTTAATAATAGTAACTTGAATAAAAATAACATAAGACAACACGAATAACGGGAGTAGAAGAAGAAGAATTAGGGAGGAAGAAAGCGTAATATAGTGAAGTAGATGGTTTTGTATTCTTATGAGTTGTTTGATTTTGAGTGAGTGAGTGGGATGTGTTGTTTTGGTTGCGTCCTATGTTTTTCTTTTATGGTTCTGTTGTGTCTTATTCTTTTTGTTGTGCCCTCTAATTATTCTTTTTCTGTCTCACTGTGTTGATGTATCGCATTGTTTTGTTGTGTCTTATGTTCTTGTACCTTATTGTAGGTCACTGCCACCGGGGATAAAATCATTTGCAGTCAATAACAAATAATAAAAATAATAATATGGTTAAGTATTTGTAAATCATTAAAATTGGGCTTGCGGTGCCCCGTCTCGAAAGAAATCATCGTATAGCCGTTAACGCATTAAAAGTAAGTCATGTAAGAGACTACGCCTGTGTTTGATGGGTTGTATTGGGACGGTCGCTTCCTGAGGCCAATTCAGACGGCGAGTATAGTTACGGGGCTGCTTCGAAGCACGAGACCGTGCCGTGATAGCGCCTTCCTAAGAATAAGAAATAGAACGAATATAACTTCAGCGGCTAAGTCCGAAATATTCCAAAATGCAGTAAAATATTCTTAATTGAAAAAAAATGGGCTTGCTGTGCACAATAATGCCGTTAATTGTCTAAAAATAAATTTCCGAAATTTAACTCAAAAGTCATGGCTCTGCGGCTATGTCCCGTGGTGCGTGGTACTTGAAATCAGTTCTGCGGCTATGTCCCACCGTGCGTGTTACTTGAGTCGCTTCAGCGGCTAAGTCCGAAAATTTCCAAAATGCAGAAAAATATACATAATTGAAGAAAGTTGGCCTTGCTGTGCTTAATAATATCGTTAATAGATTAAAAATAAATTTCCGCTGTGTTAGGTGGGCCTTACTTGGACGGTACGAATTCTGCGGCTATGTCCCGTGGTGCGTGGTACTTGAAACCAGTTCTGCGGCTATGTCCGACCGTGCGTGTTAGTTGAGTCGCTTCAGCGGCTAAGTCCAAAAAATTTCCAAAATGCAGAAAAATACACATAATTGAAGAAAATTGGGCTTGCTGTGCATAGTAATGCCGTTAATTGACTAAAAATAAATTTCCGCTGTGTTAGGTGGGCCTTACTTGGACGGTACGAATTCTGCGGCTATGTCCCGTGGTGCGTGGTACTTGAAACCAGTTCTGCGGCTATGTCCCACCGTGCGTGTTACTTGAGTCGCTTCAGCGGCTAAGTCCGAAAATTTCCAAAATGCAGAAAAATATACATAATTGAAGAAAGTTGGCCTTGCTGTGCTTAATAATATCGTTAATAGATTAAAAATAAATTTCCGCTGTGTT
Organism: Zootermopsis nevadensis; assembly: GCF_977971745.1. NCBI lineage: Eukaryota > Metazoa > Arthropoda > Insecta > Blattodea > Termopsidae > Zootermopsis > Zootermopsis nevadensis. The sequence goes on along the minus strand of NW_028259206.1, from coordinate 2,258,691 downwards.
AGGTGGGCCTTACTTGGACGGTACGAATTCTGCGGCTATGTCCCGTGGTGCGTGGTACTTGAAATCAGTTCTGCGGCTGTCCCACCGTGCGTGTTACTTGAGTCGCTTCAGCGGCTAAGTCCGAAAATTTCCAAAATGCAGAAAAATATACATAATTGAAGAAAGTTGGCCTTGCTGTGCTTAATAATATCGTTAATAGATTAAAAATAAATTTCCGCTGTGTTAGGTGGGCCTTACTTGGACGGTACGAATTCTGCGGCTATGTCCCGTGGTGCGTGGTACTTGAAATCAGTTCTGCGGCTATGTCCCACCGTGCGTGTTACTTGAGTCGCTTCAGCGGCTAAGTCCGAAAATTTCCAAAATGCAGAAAAATATACATAATTGAAGAAAGTTGGCCTTGCTGTGCTTAATAATATCGTTAATAGATTAAAAATAAATTTCCGCTGTGTTAGGTGGGCCTTACTTGGACGGTACGAATTCTGCGGCTATGTCCCGTGGTGCGTGGTACTTGAAATCAGTTCTGCGGCTATGTCCCACCGTGCGTGTTACTTGAGTCGCTTCAGCGGCTAAGTCCGAAAATTTCCAAAATGCAGAAAAATATACATAATTGAAGAAAGTTGGCCTTGCTGTGCTTAATAATATCGTTAATAGATTAAAAATAAATTTCCGCTGTGTTAGGTGGGCCTTACTTGGACGGTACGAATTCTGCGGCTATGTCCCGTGGTGCGTGGTACTTGAAATCAGTTCTGCGGCTATGTCCCACCGTGCGTGTTACTTGAGTCGCTTCAGCGGCTAAGTCCGAAAATTTCCAAAATGCAGAAAAATATACATAATTGAAGAAAGTTGGCCTTGCTGTGCTTAATAATATCGTTAATAGATTAAAAATAAATTTCCGCTGTGTTAGGTGGGCCTTACTTGGACGGTACGAATTCTGCGGCTATGTCCCGTGGTGCGTGGTACTTGAAACCAGTTCTGCGGCTATGTCCGACCGTGCGTGTTAGTTGAGTCGCTTCAGCGGCTAAGTCCGAAAATTTCCAAAATGCAGAAAAATATTCATAATTGAAGAAAGTTGGCCTTGCTGTGCATAGTAATGCCGTTAATTGACTAAAAATAAATTTCCGCTGTGTTAGCTGGGCCTTACTTGGACGGTACGAATTCTGCGGCTATGTCCCGTGGTGCGTGGTACTTGAAACCAGTTCTGCGGCTATGTCCGACCGTGCGTGTTAGTTGAGTCGCTTCAGCGGCTAAGTCCAAAAAATTTCCAAAATGCAGAAAAATACACATAATTGAAGAAAATTGGGCTTGCTGTGCATAGTAATGCCGTTAATTGACTAAAAATAAATTTCCGCTGTGTTAGGTGGGCCTTACTTGGACGGTACGAATTCTGCGGCTATGTCCCGTGGTGCGTGGTACTTGAAACCAGTTCTGCGGCTATGTCCCACCGTGCGTGTTACTTGAGTCGCTTCAGCGGCTAAGTCCGAAAATTTCCAAAATGCAGAAAAATATACATAATTGAAGAAAGTTGGCCTTGCTGTGCTTAATAATATCGTTAATAGATTAAAAATAAATTTCCGCTGTGTTAGGTGGGCCTTACTTGGACGGTACGAATTCTGCGGCTATGTCCCGTGGTGCGTGGTACTTGAAATCAGTTCTGCGGCTGTCCCACCGTGCGTGTTACTTGAGTCGCTTCAGCGGCTAAGTCCGAAAATTTCCAAAATGCAGAAAAATATACATAATTGAAGAAAGTTGGCCTTGCTGTGCTTAATAATATCGTTAATAGATTAAAAATAAATTTCCGCTGTGTTAGGTGGGCCTTACTTGGACGGTACGAATTCTGCGGCTATGTCCCGTGGTGCGTGGTACTTGAAATCAGTTCTGCGGCTATGTCCCACCGTGCGTGTTACTTGAGTCGCTTCAGCGGCTAAGTCCGAAAATTTCCAAAATGCAGAAAAATATACATAATTGAAGAAAGTTGGCCTTGCTGTGCTTAATAATATCGTTAATAGATTAAAAATAAATTTCCGCTGTGTTAGGTGGGCCTTACTTGGACGGTACGAATTCTGCGGCTATGTCCCGTGGTGCGTGGTACTTGAAATCAGTTCTGCGGCTATGTCCCACCGTGCGTGTTACTTGAGTCGCTTCAGCGGCTAAGTCCGAAAATTTCCAAAATGCAGAAAAATATACATAATTGAAGAAAGTTGGCCTTGCTGTGCTTAATAATATCGTTAATAGATTAAAAATAAATTTCCGCTGTGTTAGGTGGGCCTTACTTGGACGGTACGAATTCTGCGGCTATGTCCCGTGGTGCGTGGTACTTGAAACCAGTTCTGCGGCTATGTCCGACCGTGCGTGTTAGTTGAGTCGCTTCAGCGGCTAAGTCCAAAAAATTTCCAAAATGCAGAAAAATACACATAATTGAAGAAAATTGGGCTTGCTGTGCTTAATAATATCGTTAATAGATTAAAAATAAATTTCCGCTGTGTTAGCTGGGCCTTACTTGGACGGTACGAATTCTGCGGCTATGTCCCGTGGTGCGTGGTACTTGAAATCAGTTCTGCGGCTGTCCCACCGTGCGTGTTACTTGAGTCGCTTCAGCGGCTAAGTCCGAAAATTTCCAAAATGCAGAAAAATATACATAATTGAAGAAAGTTGGCCTTGCTGTGCTTAATAATATCGTTAATAGATTAAAAATAAATTTCCGCTGTGTTAGGTGGGCCTTACTTGGACGGTACGAATTCTGCGGCTATGTCCCGTGGTGCGTGGTACTTGAAATCAGTTCTGCGGCTATGTCCCACCGTGCGTGTTACTTGAGTCGCTTCAGCGGCTAAGTCCGAAAATTTCCAAAATGCAGAAAAATATACATAATTGAAGAAAGTTGGCCTTGCTGTGCTTAATAATATCGTTAATAGATTAAAAATAAATTTCCGCTGTGTTAGGTGGGCCTTACTTGGACGGTACGAATTCTGCGGCTATGTCCCGTGGTGCGTGGTACTTGAAATCAGTTCTGCGGCTATGTCCCACCGTGCGTGTTACTTGAGTCGCTTCAGCGGCTAAGTCCGAAAATTTCCAAAATGCAGAAAAATATTCATAATTGAAGAAAGTTGGCCTTGCTGTGCATAGTAATGCCGTTAATTGACTAAAAATAAATTTCCGCTGTGTTAGCTGGGCCTTACTTGGACGGTACGAATTCTGCGGCTATGTCCCGTGGTGCGTGGTACTTGAAACCAGTTCTGCGGCTATGTCCGACCGTGCGTGTTAGTTGAGTCGCTTCAGCGGCTAAGTCCAAAAAATTTCCAAAATGCAGAAAAATACACATAATTGAAGAAAATTGGGCTTGCTGTGCATAGTAATGCCGTTAATTGACTAAAAATAAATTTCCGCTGTGTTAGGTGGGCCTTACTTGGACGGTACGAATTCTGCGGCTATGTCCCGTGGTGCGTGGTACTTGAAACCAGTTCTGCGGCTATGTCCCACCGTGCGTGTTACTTGAGTCGCTTCAGCGGCTAAGTCCGAAAATTTCCAAAATGCAGAAAAATATACATAATTGAAGAAAGTTGGCCTTGCTGTGCTTAATAATATCGTTAATAGATTAAAAATAAATTTCCGCTGTGTTAGGTGGGCCTTACTTGGACGGTACGAATTCTGCGGCTATGTCCCGTGGTGCGTGGTACTTGAAACCAGTTCTGCGGCTATGTCCGACCGTGCGTGTTAGTTGAGTCGCTTCAGCGGCTAAGTCCAAAAAATTTCCAAAATGCAGAAAAATACACATAATTGAAGAAAATTGGGCTTGCTGTGCTTAATAATATCGTTAATAGATTAAAAATAAATTTCCGCTGTGTTAGCTGGGCCTTACTTGGACGGTACGAATTCTGCGGCTATGTCCCGTGGTGCGTGGTACTTGAAATCAGTTCTGCGGCTATGTCCCACCGTGCGTGTTACTTGAGTCGCTTCAGCGGCTAAGTCCGAAAATTTCCAAAATGCAGAAAAATATACATAATTGAAGAAAGTTGGCCTTGCTGTGCTTAATAATATCGTTAATAGATTAAAAATAAATTTCCGCTGTGTTAGGTGGGCCTTACTTGGACGGTACGAATTCTGCGGCTATGTCCCGTGGTGCGTGGTACTTGAAACCAGTTCTGCGGCTATGTCCGACCGTGCGTGTTAGTTGAGTCGCTTCAGCGGCTAAGTCCAAAAAATTTCCAAAATGCAGAAAAATACACATAATTGAAGAAAATTGGGCTTGCTGTGCATAGTAATGCCGTTAATTGACTAAAAATAAATTTCCGCTGTTTTACTCGGACGTGGGTGTGTTCTGCGGCTATGTATCACGGTGCGTGGTAGTTGAAAGGTCGCTCCAGCGGCTAAGTCCGAAACAAAACATAATGTAGTCGAATATCCATAATTGAAGAAAATTGGGCTTGCTGTGTGCATCATAATGCCGTTAATTGACTAAAAATAAATTTCCGCTGTTTTACTCGGACGTCGGGGTTCTGCGGCTATGTCCCAAGGCGCGTGGTACGTGAAAGGGGTCTAGCTCTGCGGCTAAGTCCCACCGTGCGTGGTACTTGAATGGTCGTTCCAGCGGCTAAGTCCCACGGTGCGTGGTAGTTGCTGGATGGCGCGTGGTAGGTGTTGGCCGGCCTCGGCGGCCACTTAAGAGAGTCAAAACTATAGATCTTCGCTGCCACTCACCCGCGGGGGCTGGGGAATCCCTCCAGCCCGCCAGCGCCCCTCCCCCGCGGGGGGGTGGGGGGGCCGGAGTGACTTCGCGGGGTCTCGAAGCCGGGACCGTAGCGCACGCCCTGAGCGGAACAGGGCACGCCGCTGGCGGGGTTCGAACCCAGGACCTTCTTCGGCCATGCAGCAGCGACCCGATTTCTTGGTGTAGGGCGCCGTGGAGGCACGCGGCGTCCCAGAATCCCCGAAGCGAGGTTCGAACCCAGGAACGTCATAGGCCCCTCGCGGCTGCAGCAGCGACGAGCTTGCGTGGCGTAGGGCGCCGTGGTGGCAGGCGAGCATCGAACCGAGGACTGAGTCCTCGAGGCTGGCCGGAGAACACAGGAGCGTCGTCATCGTCCTCGCGGCGGCGGCGTAGGGCGCCGTGGTGGCCCGCGGCATCTCAGGTGGGCCTAAAACAATTAAGCTAGGTTCGAACCCAGGACGGAGTCCGGACCGAGTCCCCGCGATTAAGAACGCGGTCCCCCGCCCGCCCGCCCGCCCGCCCACACACGCCAGATCTCCGTCCTGCCCCCACCCCCACCCCCGTCCTGACACTACGACCCCGGGTCAAGTGCGGCGTGTCCCGAACCGGCAGGAGGCCTCATACTTGCCGATTGCCGGTTCGGCCGCGCACTCGGACCTGCTCCCAAAGTCCTCCCCATAGTAGGTCTGGACCCCCCTTATCTCAGCATTTGTCTTGCGCGGGCGGAAGGCGATTTTCTCCCCGACGAGAGGCTTGCCGGCCGCCAAGGCCCGGGACGTCTGCGGCAAAAGTCCGACGGCGCGTGGTAGCTCAGAAGGCTGTTTCGGTGAAAGAGTCCTGCGGTAATGGCGCCTTCTTAATAATAGTAACTTGAATAAAAATAACATAAGACAACACGAATAACGGGAGTAGAAGAAGAAGAATTAGGGAGGAAGAAAGCGTAATATAGTGAAGTAGATGGTTTTGTATTCTTATGAGTTGTTTGATTTTGAGTGAGTGAGTGGGATGTGTTGTTTTGGTTGCGTCCTATGTTTTTCTTTTATGGTTCTGTTGTGTCTTATTCTTTTTGTTGTGCCCTCTAATTATTCTTTTTCTGTCTCACTGTGTTGATGTATCGCATTGTTTTGTTGTGTCTTATGTTCTTGTACCTTATTGTAGGTCACTGCCACCGGGGATAAAATCATTTGCAGTCAATAACAAATAATAAAAATAATAATATGGTTAAGTATTTGTAAATCATTAAAATTGGGCTTGCGGTGCCCCGTCTCGAAAGAAATCATCGTATAGCCGTTAACGCATTAAAAGTAAGTCATGTAAGAGACTACGCCTGTGTTTGATGGGTTGTATTGGGACGGTCGCTTCCTGAGGCCAATTCAGACGGCGAGTATAGTTACGGGGCTGCTTCGAAGCACGAGACCGTGCCGTGATAGCGCCTTCCTAAGAATAAGAAATAGAACGAATATAACTTCAGCGGCTAAGTCCGAAATATTCCAAAATGCAGTAAAATATTCTTAATTGAAAAAAAATGGGCTTGCTGTGCACAATAATGCCGTTAATTGTCTAAAAATAAATTTCCGAAATTTAACTCAAAAGTCATGGCTCTGCGGCTATGTCCCGTGGTGCGTGGTACTTGAAATCAGTTCTGCGGCTATGTCCCACCGTGCGTGTTACTTGAGTCGCTTCAGCGGCTAAGTCCGAAAATTTCCAAAATGCAGAAAAATATACATAATTGAAGAAAGTTGGCCTTGCTGTGCTTAATAATATCGTTAATAGATTAAAAATAAATTTCCGCTGTGTTAGGTGGGCCTTACTTGGACGGTACGAATTCTGCGGCTATGTCCCGTGGTGCGTGGTACTTGAAACCAGTTCTGCGGCTATGTCCGACCGTGCGTGTTAGTTGAGTCGCTTCAGCGGCTAAGTCCAAAAAATTTCCAAAATGCAGAAAAATACACATAATTGAAGAAAATTGGGCTTGCTGTGCATAGTAATGCCGTTAATTGACTAAAAATAAATTTCCGCTGTGTTAGGTGGGCCTTACTTGGACGGTACGAATTCTGCGGCTATGTCCCGTGGTGCGTGGTACTTGAAACCAGTTCTGCGGCTATGTCCCACCGTGCGTGTTACTTGAGTCGCTTCAGCGGCTAAGTCCGAAAATTTCCAAAATGCAGAAAAATATACATAATTGAAGAAAGTTGGCCTTGCTGTGCTTAATAATATCGTTAATAGATTAAAAATAAATTTCCGCTGTGTTAGGTGGGCCTTACTTGGACGGTACGAATTCTGCGGCTATGTCCCGTGGTGCGTGGTACTTGAAATCAGTTCTGCGGCTGTCCCACCGTGCGTGTTACTTGAGTCGCTTCAGCGGCTAAGTCCGAAAATTTCCAAAATGCAGAAAAATATACATAATTGAAGAAAGTTGGCCTTGCTGTGCTTAATAATATCGTTAATAGATTAAAAATAAATTTCCGCTGTGTTAGGTGGGCCTTACTTGGACGGTACGAATTCTGCGGCTATGTCCCGTGGTGCGTGGTACTTGAAATCAGTTCTGCGGCTATGTCCCACCGTGCGTGTTACTTGAGTCGCTTCAGCGGCTAAGTCCGAAAATTTCCAAAATGCAGAAAAATATACATAATTGAAGAAAGTTGGCCTTGCTGTGCTTAATAATATCGTTAATAGATTAAAAATAAATTTCCGCTGTGTTAGGTGGGCCTTACTTGGACGGTACGAATTCTGCGGCTATGTCCCGTGGTGCGTGGTACTTGAAACCAGTTCTGCGGCTATGTCCGACCGTGCGTGTTAGTTGAGTCGCTTCAGCGGCTAAGTCCAAAAAATTTCCAAAATGCAGAAAAATACACATAATTGAAGAAAATTGGGCTTGCTGTGCTTAATAATATCGTTAATAGATTAAAAATAAATTTCCGCTGTGTTAGCTGGGCCTTACTTGGACGGTACGAATTCTGCGGCTATGTCCCGTGGTGCGTGGTACTTGAAATCAGTTCTGCGGCTGTCCCACCGTGCGTGTTACTTGAGTCGCTTCAGCGGCTAAGTCCGAAAATTTCCAAAATGCAGAAAAATATACATAATTGAAGAAAGTTGGCCTTGCTGTGCTTAATAATATCGTTAATAGATTAAAAATAAATTTCCGCTGTGTTAGGTGGGCCTTACTTGGACGGTACGAATTCTGCGGCTATGTCCCGTGGTGCGTGGTACTTGAAATCAGTTCTGCGGCTATGTCCCACCGTGCGTGTTACTTGAGTCGCTTCAGCGGCTAAGTCCGAAAATTTCCAAAATGCAGAAAAATATACATAATTGAAGAAAGTTGGCCTTGCTGTGCTTAATAATATCGTTAATAGATTAAAAATAAATTTCCGCTGTGTTAGGTGGGCCTTACTTGGACGGTACGAATTCTGCGGCTATGTCCCGTGGTGCGTGGTACTTGAAATCAGTTCTGCGGCTATGTCCCACCGTGCGTGTTACTTGAGTCGCTTCAGCGGCTAAGTCCGAAAATTTCCAAAATGCAGAAAAATATTCATAATTGAAGAAAGTTGGCCTTGCTGTGCATAGTAATGCCGTTAATTGACTAAAAATAAATTTCCGCTGTGTTAGCTGGGCCTTACTTGGACGGTACGAATTCTGCGGCTATGTCCCGTGGTGCGTGGTACTTGAAACCAGTTCTGCGGCTATGTCCGACCGTGCGTGTTAGTTGAGTCGCTTCAGCGGCTAAGTCCAAAAAATTTCCAAAATGCAGAAAAATACACATAATTGAAGAAAATTGGGCTTGCTGTGCATAGTAATGCCGTTAATTGACTAAAAATAAATTTCCGCTGTGTTAGGTGGGCCTTACTTGGACGGTACGAATTCTGCGGCTATGTCCCGTGGTGCGTGGTACTTGAAACCAGTTCTGCGGCTATGTCCCACCGTGCGTGTTACTTGAGTCGCTTCAGCGGCTAAGTCCGAAAATTTCCAAAATGCAGAAAAATATACATAATTGAAGAAAGTTGGCCTTGCTGTGCTTAATAATATCGTTAATAGATTAAAAATAAATTTCCGCTGTGTTAGGTGGGCCTTACTTGGACGGTACGAATTCTGCGGCTATGTCCCGTGGTGCGTGGTACTTGAAACCAGTTCTGCGGCTATGTCCGACCGTGCGTGTTAGTTGAGTCGCTTCAGCGGCTAAGTCCAAAAAATTTCCAAAATGCAGAAAAATACACATAATTGAAGAAAATTGGGCTTGCTGTGCTTAATAATATCGTTAATAGATTAAAAATAAATTTCCGCTGTGTTAGCTGGGCCTTACTTGGACGGTACGAATTCTGCGGCTATGTCCCGTGGTGCGTGGTACTTGAAATCAGTTCTGCGGCTATGTCCCACCGTGCGTGTTACTTGAGTCGCTTCAGCGGCTAAGTCCGAAAATTTCCAAAATGCAGAAAAATATACATAATTGAAGAAAGTTGGCCTTGCTGTGCTTAATAATATCGTTAATAGATAAAAAATAAATTTCCGCTGTGTTAGGTGGGCCTTACTTGGACGGTACGAATTCTGCGGCTATGTCCCGTGGTGCGTGGTACTTGAAATCAGTTCTGCGGCTATGTCCCACCGTGCGTGTTACTTGAGTCGCTTCAGCGGCTAAGTCCGAAAATTTCCAAAATGCAGAAAAATATACATAATTGAAGAAAGTTGGCCTTGCTGTGCTTAATAATATCGTTAATAGATTAAAAATAAATTTCCGCTGTGTTAGGTGGGCCTTACTTGGACGGTACGAATTCTGCGGCTATGTCCCGTGGTGCGTGGTACTTGAAATCAGTTCTGCGGCTATGTCCCACCGTGCGTGTTACTTGAGTCGCTTCAGCGGCTAAGTCCGAAAATTTCCAAAATGCAGAAAAATATTCATAATTGAAGAAAGTTGGCCTTGCTGTGCATAGTAATGCCGTTAATTGACTAAAAATAAATTTCCGCTGTGTTAGCTGGGCCTTACTTGGACGGTACGAATTCTGCGGCTATGTCCCGTGGTGCGTGGTACTTGAAACCAGTTCTGCGGCTATGTCCGACCGTGCGTGTTAGTTGAGTCGCTTCAGCGGCTAAGTCCAAAAAATTTCCAAAATGCAGAAAAATACACATAATTGAAGAAAATTGGGCTTGCTGTGCATAGTAATGCCGTTAATTGACTAAAAATAAATTTCCGCTGTGTTAGGTGGGCCTTACTTGGACGGTACGAATTCTGCGGCTATGTCCCGTGGTGCGTGGTACTTGAAACCAGTTCTGCGGCTATGTCCCACCGTGCGTGTTACTTGAGTCGCTTCAGCGGCTAAGTCCGAAAATTTCCAAAATGCAGAAAAATATACATAATTGAAGAAAGTTGGCCTTGCTGTGCTTAATAATATCGTTAATAGATTAAAAATAAATTTCCGCTGTGTTAGGTGGGCCTTACTTGGACGGTACGAATTCTGCGGCTATGTCCCGTGGTGCGTGGTACTTGAAACCAGTTCTGCGGCTATGTCCGACCGTGCGTGTTAGTTGAGTCGCTTCAGCGGCTAAGTCCAAAAAATTTCCAAAATGCAGAAAAATACACATAATTGAAGAAAATTGGGCTTGCTGTGCTTAATAATATCGTTAATAGATTAAAAATAAATTTCCGCTGTGTTAGCTGGGCCTTACTTGGACGGTACGAATTCTGCGGCTATGTCCCGTGGTGCGTGGTACTTGAAATCAGTTCTGCGGCTATGTCCCACCGTGCGTGTTACTTGAGTCGCTTCAGCGGCTAAGTCCGAAAATTTCCAAAATGCAGAAAAATATACATAATTGAAGAAAGTTGGCCTTGCTGTGCTTAATAATATCGTTAATAGATTAAAAATAAATTTCCGCTGTGTTAGGTGGGCCTTACTTGGACGGTACGAATTCTGCGGCTATGTCCCGTGGTGCGTGGTACTTGAAACCAGTTCTGCGGCTATGTCCGACCGTGCGTGTTAGTTGAGTCGCTTCAGCGGCTAAGTCCAAAAAATTTCCAAAATGCAGAAAAATACACATAATTGAAGAAAATTGGGCTTGCTGTGCATAGTAATGCCGTTAATTGACTAAAAATAAATTTCCGCTGTTTTACTCGGACGTGGGTGTGTTCTGCGGCTATGTATCACGGTGCGTGGTAGTTGAAAGGTCGCTCCAGCGGCTAAGTCCGAAACAAAACATAATGTAGTCGAATATCCATAATTGAAGAAAATTGGGCTTGCTGTGTGCATCATAATGCCGTTAATTGACTAAAAATAAATTTCCGCTGTTTTACTCGGACGTCGGGGTTCTGCGGCTATGTCCCAAGGCGCGTGGTACGTGAAAGGGGTCTAGCTCTGCGGCTAAGTCCCACCGTGCGTGGTACTTGAATGGTCGTTCCAGCGGCTAAGTCCCACGGTGCGTGGTAGTTGCTGGATGGCGCGTGGTAGGTGTTGGCCGGCCTCGGCGGCCACTTAAGAGAGTCAAAACTATAGATCTTCGCTGCCACTCACCCGCGGGGGCTGGGGAATCCCTCCAGCCCGCCAGCGCCCCTCCCCCGCGGGGGGGTGGGGGGGCCGGAGTGACTTCGCGGGGTCTCGAAGCCGGGACCGTAGCGCACGCCCTGAGCGGAACAGGGCACGCCGCTGGCGGGGTTCGAACCCAGGACCTTCTTCGGCCATGCAGCAGCGACCCGATTTCTTGGTGTAGGGCGCCGTGGAGGCACGCGGCGTCCCAGAATCCCCGAAGCGAGGTTCGAACCCAGGAACGTCATAGGCCCCTCGCGGCTGCAGCAGCGACGAGCTTGCGTGGCGTAGGGCGCCGTGGTGGCAGGCGAGCATCGAACCGAGGACTGAGTCCTCGAGGCTGGCCGGAGAACACAGGAGCGTCGTCATCGTCCTCGCGGCGGCGGCGTAGGGCGCCGTGGTGGCCCGCGGCATCTCAGGTGGGCCTAAAACAATTAAGCTAGGTTCGAACCCAGGACGGAGTCCGGACCGAGTCCCCGCGATTAAGAACGCGGTCCCCCGCCCGCCCGCCCGCCCGCCCACACACGCCAGATCTCCGTCCTGCCCCCACCCCCACCCCCGTCCTGACACTACGACCCCGGGTCAAGTGCGGCGTGTCCCGAACCGGCAGGAGGCCTCATACTTGCCGATTGCCGGTTCGGCCGCGCACTCGGACCTGCTCCCAAAGTCCTCCCCATAGTAGGTCTGGACCCCCCTTATCTCAGCATTTGTCTTGCGCGGGCGGAAGGCGATTTTCTCCCCGACGAGAGGCTTGCCGGCCGCCAAGGCCCGGGACGTCTGCGGCAAAAGTCCGACGGCGCGTGGTAGCTCAGAAGGCTGTTTCGGTGAAAGAGTCCTGCGGTAATGGCGCCTTCTTAATAATAGTAACTTGAATAAAAATAACATAAGACAACACGAATAACGGGAGTAGAAGAAGAAGAATTAGGGAGGAAGAAAGCGTAATATAGTGAAGTAGATGGTTTTGTATTCTTATGAGTTGTTTGATTTTGAGTGAGTGAGTGGGATGTGTTGTTTTGGTTGCGTCCTATGTTTTTCTTTTATGGTTCTGTTGTGTCTTATTCTTTTTGTTGTGCCCTCTAATTATTCTTTTTCTGTCTCACTGTGTTGATGTATCGCATTGTTTTGTTGTGTCTTATGTTCTTGTACCTTATTGTAGGTCACTGCCACCGGGGATAAAATCATTTGCAGTCAATAACAAATAATAAAAATAATAATATGGTTAAGTATTTGTAAATCATTAAAATTGGGCTTGCGGTGCCCCGTCTCGAAAGAAATCATCGTATAGCCGTTAACGCATTAAAAGTAAGTCATGTAAGAGACTACGCCTGTGTTTGATGGGTTGTATTGGGACGGTCGCTTCCTGAGGCCAATTCAGACGGCGAGTATAGTTACGGGGCTGCTTCGAAGCACGAGACCGTGCCGTGATAGCGCCTTCCTAAGAATAAGAAATAGAACGAATATAACTTCAGCGGCTAAGTCCGAAATATTCCAAAATGCAGTAAAATATTCTTAATTGAAAAAAAATGGGCTTGCTGTGCACAATAATGCCGTTAATTGTCTAAAAATAAATTTCCGAAATTTAACTCAAAAGTCATGGCTCTGCGGCTATGTCCCGTGGTGCGTGGTACTTGAAATCAGTTCTGCGGCTATGTCCCACCGTGCGTGTTACTTGAGTCGCTTCAGCGGCTAAGTCCGAAAATTTCCAAAATGCAGAAAAATATACATAATTGAAGAAAGTTGGCCTTGCTGTGCTTAATAATATCGTTAATAGATTAAAAATAAATTTCCGCTGTGTTAGGTGGGCCTTACTTGGACGGTACGAATTCTGCGGCTATGTCCCGTGGTGCGTGGTACTTGAAACCAGTTCTGCGGCTATGTCCGACCGTGCGTGTTAGTTGAGTCGCTTCAGCGGCTAAGTCCAAAAAATTTCCAAAATGCAGAAAAATACACATAATTGAAGAAAATTGGGCTTGCTGTGCATAGTAATGCCGTTAATTGACTAAAAATAAATTTCCGCTGTGTTAGGTGGGCCTTACTTGGACGGTACGAATTCTGCGGCTATGTCCCGTGGTGCGTGGTACTTGAAACCAGTTCTGCGGCTATGTCCCACCGTGCGTGTTACTTGAGTCGCTTCAGCGGCTAAGTCCGAAAATTTCCAAAATGCAGAAAAATATACATAATTGAAGAAAGTTGGCCTTGCTGTGCTTAATAATATCGTTAATAGATTAAAAATAAATTTCCGCTGTGTTAGGTGGGCCTTACTTGGACGGTACGAATTCTGCGGCTATGTCCCGTGGTGCGTGGTACTTGAAATCAGTTCTGCGGCTGTCCCACCGTGCGTGTTACTTGAGTCGCTTCAGCGGCTAAGTCCGAAAATTTCCAAAATGCAGAAAAATATACATAATTGAAGAAAGTTGGCCTTGCTGTGCTTAATAATATCGTTAATAGATTAAAAATAAATTTCCGCTGTGTTAGGTGGGCCTTACTTGGACGGTACGAATTCTGCGGCTATGTCCCGTGGTGCGTGGTACTTGAAATCAGTTCTGCGGCTATGTCCCACCGTGCGTGTTACTTGAGTCGCTTCAGCGGCTAAGTCCGAAAATTTCCAAAATGCAGAAAAATATACATAATTGAAGAAAGTTGGCCTTGCTGTGCTTAATAATATCGTTAATAGATTAAAAATAAATTTCCGCTGTGTTAGGTGGGCCTTACTTGGACGGTACGAATTCTGCGGCTATGTCCCGTGGTGCGTGGTACTTGAAATCAGTTCTGCGGCTATGTCCCACCGTGCGTGTTACTTGAGTCGCTTCAGCGGCTAAGTCCGAAAATTTCCAAAATGCAGAAAAATATACATAATTGAAGAAAGTTGGCCTTGCTGTGCTTAATAATATCGTTAATAGATTAAAAATAAATTTCCGCTGTGTTAGGTGGGCCTTACTTGGACGGTACGAATTCTGCGGCTATGTCCCGTGGTGCGTGGTACTTGAAACCAGTTCTGCGGCTATGTCCGACCGTGCGTGTTAGTTGAGTCGCTTCAGCGGCTAAGTCCAAAAAATTTCCAAAATGCAGAAAAATACACATAATTGAAGAAAATTGGGCTTGCTGTGCTTAATAATATCGTTAATAGATTAAAAATAAATTTCCGCTGTGTTAGCTGGGCCTTACTTGGACGGTACGAATTCTGCGGCTATGTCCCGTGGTGCGTGGTACTTGAAATCAGTTCTGCGGCTATGTCCCACCGTGCGTGTTACTTGAGTCGCTTCAGCGGCTAAGTCCGAAAATTTCCAAAATGCAGAAAAATATACATAATTGAAGAAAGTTGGCCTTGCTGTGCTTAATAATATCGTTAATAGATTAAAAATAAATTTCCGCTGTGTTAGGTGGGCCTTACTTGGACGGTACGAATTCTGCGGCTATGTCCCGTGGTGCGTGGTACTTGAAATCAGTTCTGCGGCTATGTCCCACCGTGCGTGTTACTTGAGTCGCTTCAGCGGCTAAGTCCGAAAATTTCCAAAATGCAGAAAAATATACATAATTGAAGAAAGTTGGCCTTGCTGTGCTTAATAATATCGTTAATAGATTAAAAATAAATTTCCGCTGTGTTAGGTGGGCCTTACTTGGACGGTACGAATTCTGCGGCTATGTCCCGTGGTGCGTGGTACTTGAAATCAGTTCTGCGGCTATGTCCCACCGTGCGTGTTACTTGAGTCGCTTCAGCGGCTAAGTCCGAAAATTTCCAAAATGCAGAAAAATATACATAATTGAAGAAAGTTGGCCTTGCTGTGCTTAATAATATCGTTAATAGATTAAAAATAAATTTCCGCTGTGTTAGGTGGGCCTTACTTGGACGGTACGAATTCTGCGGCTATGTCCCGTGGTGCGTGGTACTTGAAACCAGTTCTGCGGCTATGTCCGACCGTGCGTGTTAGTTGAGTCGCTTCAGCGGCTAAGTCCGAAAATTTCCAAAATGCAGAAAAATATTCATAATTGAAGAAAGTTGGCCTTGCTGTGCATAGTAATGCCGTTAATTGACTAAAAATAAATTTCCGCTGTGTTAGCTGGGCCTTACTTGGACGGTACGAATTCTGCGGCTATGTCCCGTGGTGCGTGGTACTTGAAACCAGTTCTGCGGCTATGTCCGACCGTGCGTGTTAGTTGAGTCGCTTCAGCGGCTAAATCCAAAAAATTTCCAAAATGCAGAAAAATACACATAATTGAAGAAAATTGGGCTTGCTGTGCATAGTAATGCCGTTAATTGACTAAAAATAAATTTCCGCTGTGTTAGGTGGGCCTTACTTGGACGGTACGAATTCTGCGGCTGTCCCGTGGTGCGTGGTACTTGAAACCAGTTCTGCGGCTATGTCCCACCGTGCGTGTTACTTGAGTCGCTTCAGCGGCTAAGTCCGAAAATTTCCAAAATGCAGAAAAATATACATAATTGAAGAAAGTTGGCCTTGCTGTGCTTAATAATATCGTTAATAGATTAAAAATAAATTTCCGCTGTGTTAGGTGGGCCTTACTTGGACGGTACGAATTCTGCGGCTATGTCCCGTGGTGCGTGGTACTTGAAATCAGTTCTGCGGCTGTCCCACCGTGCGTGTTACTTGAGTCGCTTCAGCGGCTAAGTCCGAAAATTTCCAAAATGCAGAAAAATATACATAATTGAAGAAAGTTGGCCTTGCTGTGCTTAATAATATCGTTAATAGATTAAAAATAAATTTCCGCTGTGTTAGGTGGGCCTTACTTGGACGGTACGAATTCTGCGGCTATGTCCCGTGGTGCGTGGTACTTGAAACCAGTTCTGCGGCTATGTCCCACCGTGCGTGTTACTTGAGTCGCTTCAGCGGCTAAGTCCGAAAATTTCCAAAATGCAGAAAAATATACATAATTGAAGAAAGTTGGCCTTGCTGTGCTTAATAATATCGTTAATAGATTAAAAATAAATTTCCGCTGTGTTAGGTGGGCCTTACTTGGACGGTACGAATTCTGCGGCTATGTCCCGTGGTGCGTGGTACTTGAAATCAGTTCTGCGGCTATGTCCCACCGTGCGTGTTACTTGAGTCGCTTCAGCGGCTAAGTCCGAAAATTTCCAAAATGCAGAAAAATATACATAATTGAAGAAAGTTGGCCTTGCTGTGCTTAATAATATCGTTAATAGATTAAAAATAAATTTCCGCTGTGTTAGGTGGGCCTTACTTGGACGGTACGAATTCTGCGGCTATGTCCCGTGGTGCGTGGTACTTGAAACCAGTTCTGCGGCTATGTCCGACCGTGCGTGTTAGTTGAGTCGCTTCAGCGGCTAAGTCCAAAAAATTTCCAAAATGCAGAAAAATACACATAATTGAAGAAAATTGGGCTTGCTGTGCTTAATAATATCGTTAATAGATTAAAAATAAATTTCCGCTGTGTTAGCTGGGCCTTACTTGGACGGTACGAATTCTGCGGCTATGTCCCGTGGTGCGTGGTACTTGAAATCAGTTCTGCGGCTGTCCCACCGTGCGTGTTACTTGAGTCGCTTCAGCGGCTAAGTCCGAAAATTTCCAAAATGCAGAAAAATATACATAATTGAAGAAAGTTGGCCTTGCTGTGCTTAATAATATCGTTAATAGATTAAAAATAAATTTCCGCTGTGTTAGGTGGGCCTTACTTGGACGGTACGAATTCTGCGGCTATGTCCCGTGGTGCGTGGTACTTGAAATCAGTTCTGCGGCTATGTCCCACCGTGCGTGTTACTTGAGTCGCTTCAGCGGCTAAGTCCGAAAATTTCCAAAATGCAGAAAAATATACATAATTGAAGAAAGTTGGCCTTGCTGTGCTTAATAATATCGTTAATAGATTAAAAATAAATTTCCGCTGTGTTAGGTGGGCCTTACTTGGACGGTACGAATTCTGCGGCTATGTCCCGTGGTGCGTGGTACTTGAAATCAGTTCTGCGGCTATGTCCCACCGTGCGTGTTACTTGAGTCGCTTCAGCGGCTAAGTCCGAAAATTTCCAAAATGCAGAAAAATATTCATAATTGAAGAAAGTTGGCCTTGCTGTGCATAGTAATGCCGTTAATTGACTAAAAATAAATTTCCGCTGTGTTAGCTGGGCCTTACTTGGACGGTACGAATTCTGCGGCTATGTCCCGTGGTGCGTGGTACTTGAAACCAGTTCTGCGGCTATGTCCGACCGTGCGTGTTAGTTGAGTCGCTTCAGCGGCTAAGTCCAAAAAATTTCCAAAATGCAGAAAAATACACATAATTGAAGAAAATTGGGCTTGCTGTGCATAGTAATGCCGTTAATTGACTAAAAATAAATTTCCGCTGTGTTAGGTGGGCCTTACTTGGACGGTACGAATTCTGCGGCTATGTCCCGTGGTGCGTGGTACTTGAAACCAGTTCTGCGGCTATGTCCCACCGTGCGTGTTACTTGAGTCGCTTCAGCGGCTAAGTCCGAAAATTTCCAAAATGCAGAAAAATATACATAATTGAAGAAAGTTGGCCTTGCTGTGCTTAATAATATCGTTAATAGATTAAAAATAAATTTCCGCTGTGTTAGGTGGGCCTTACTTGGACGGTACGAATTCTGCGGCTATGTCCCGTGGTGCGTGGTACTTGAAACCAGTTCTGCGGCTATGTCCGACCGTGCGTGTTAGTTGAGTCGCTTCAGCGGCTAAGTCCAAAAAATTTCCAAAATGCAGAAAAATACACATAATTGAAGAAAATTGGGCTTGCTGTGCTTAATAATATCGTTAATAGATTAAAAATAAATTTCCGCTGTGTTAGCTGGGCCTTACTTGGACGGTACGAATTCTGCGGCTATGTCCCGTGGTGCGTGGTACTTGAAATCAGTTCTGCGGCTATGTCCCACCGTGCGTGTTACTTGAGTCGCTTCAGCGGCTAAGTCCGAAAATTTCCAAAATGCAGAAAAATATACATAATTGAAGAAAGTTGGCCTTGCTGTGCTTAATAATATCGTTAATAGATTAAAAATAAATTTCCGCTGTGTTAGGTGGGCCTTACTTGGACGGTACGAATTCTGCGGCTATGTCCCGTGGTGCGTGGTACTTGAAACCAGTTCTGCGGCTATGTCCGACCGTGCGTGTTAGTTGAGTCGCTTCAGCGGCTAAGTCCAAAAAATTTCCAAAATGCAGAAAAATACACATAATTGAAGAAAATTGGGCTTGCTGTGCATAGTAATGCCGTTAATTGACTAAAAATAAATTTCCGCTGTTTTACTCGGACGTGGGTGTGTTCTGCGGCTATGTATCACGGTGCGTGGTAGTTGAAAGGTCGCTCCAGCGGCTAAGTCCGAAACAAAACATAATGTAGTCGAATATCCATAATTGAAGAAAATTGGGCTTGCTGTGTGCATCATAATGCCGTTAATTGACTAAAAATAAATTTCCGCTGTTTTACTCGGACGTCGGGGTTCTGCGGCTATGTCCCAAGGCGCGTGGTACGTGAAAGGGGTCTAGCTCTGCGGCTAAGTCCCACCGTGCGTGGTACTTGAATGGTCGTTCCAGCGGCTAAGTCCCACGGTGCGTGGTAGTTGCTGGATGGCGCGTGGTAGGTGTTGGCCGGCCTCGGCGGCCACTTAAGAGAGTCAAAACTATAGATCTTCGCTGCCACTCACCCGCGGGGGCTGGGGAATCCCTCCAGCCCGCCAGCGCCCCTCCCCCGCGGGGGGGTGGGGGGGCCGGAGTGACTTCGCGGGGTCTCGAAGCCGGGACCGTAGCGCACGCCCTGAGCGGAACAGGGCACGCCGCTGGCGGGGTTCGAACCCAGGACCTTCTTCGGCCATGCAGCAGCGACCCGATTTCTTGGTGTAGGGCGCCGTGGAGGCACGCGGCGTCCCAGAATCCCCGAAGCGAGGTTCGAACCCAGGAACGTCATAGGCCCCTCGCGGCTGCAGCAGCGACGAGCTTGCGTGGCGTAGGGCGCCGTGGTGGCAGGCGAGCATCGAACCGAGGACTGAGTCCTCGAGGCTGGCCGGAGAACACAGGAGCGTCGTCATCGTCCTCGCGGCGGCGGCGTAGGGCGCCGTGGTGGCCCGCGGCATCTCAGGTGGGCCTAAAACAATTAAGCTAGGTTCGAACCCAGGACGGAGTCCGGACCGAGTCCCCGCGATTAAGAACGCGGTCCCCCGCCCGCCCGCCCGCCCGCCCACACACGCCAGATCTCCGTCCTGCCCCCACCCCCACCCCCGTCCTGACACTACGACCCCGGGTCAAGTGCGGCGTGTCCCGAACCGGCAGGAGGCCTCATACTTGCCGATTGCCGGTTCGGCCGCGCACTCGGACCTGCTCCCAAAGTCCTCCCCATAGTAGGTCTGGACCCCCCTTATCTCAGCATTTGTCTTGCGCGGGCGGAAGGCGATTTTCTCCCCGACGAGAGGCTTGCCGGCCGCCAAGGCCCGGGACGTCTGCGGCAAAAGTCCGACGGCGCGTGGTAGCTCAGAAGGCTGTTTCGGTGAAAGAGTCCTGCGGTAATGGCGCCTTCTTAATAATAGTAACTTGAATAAAAATAACATAAGACAACACGAATAACGGGAGTAGAAGAAGAAGAATTAGGGAGGAAGAAAGCGTAATATAGTGAAGTAGATGGTTTTGTATTCTTATGAGTTGTTTGATTTTGAGTGAGTGAGTGGGATGTGTTGTTTTGGTTGCGTCCTATGTTTTTCTTTTATGGTTCTGTTGTGTCTTATTCTTTTTGTTGTGCCCTCTAATTATTCTTTTTCTGTCTCACTGTGTTGATGTATCGCATTGTTTTGTTGTGTCTTATGTTCTTGTACCTTATTGTAGGTCACTGCCACCGGGGATAAAATCATTTGCAGTCAATAACAAATAATAAAAATAATAATATGGTTAAGTATTTGTAAATCATTAAAATTGGGCTTGCGGTGCCCCGTCTCGAAAGAAATCATCGTATAGCCGTTAACGCATTAAAAGTAAGTCATGTAAGAGACTACGCCTGTGTTTGATGGGTTGTATTGGGACGGTCGCTTCCTGAGGCCAATTCAGACGGCGAGTATAGTTACGGGGCTGCTTCGAAGCACGAGACCGTGCCGTGATAGCGCCTTCCTAAGAATAAGAAATAGAACGAATATAACTTCAGCGGCTAAGTCCGAAATATTCCAAAATGCAGTAAAATATTCTTAATTGAAAAAAAATGGGCTTGCTGTGCACAATAATGCCGTTAATTGTCTAAAAATAAATTTCCGAAATTTAACTCAAAAGTCATGGCTCTGCGGCTATGTCCCGTGGTGCGTGGTACTTGAAATCAGTTCTGCGGCTATGTCCCACCGTGCGTGTTACTTGAGTCGCTTCAGCGGCTAAGTCCGAAAATTTCCAAAATGCAGAAAAATATACATAATTGAAGAAAGTTGGCCTTGCTGTGCTTAATAATATCGTTAATAGATTAAAAATAAATTTCCGCTGTGTTAGGTGGGCCTTACTTGGACGGTACGAATTCTGCGGCTATGTCCCGTGGTGCGTGGTACTTGAAACCAGTTCTGCGGCTATGTCCGACCGTGCGTGTTAGTTGAGTCGCTTCAGCGGCTAAGTCCAAAAAATTTCCAAAATGCAGAAAAATACACATAATTGAAGAAAATTGGGCTTGCTGTGCATAGTAATGCCGTTAATTGACTAAAAATAAATTTCCGCTGTGTTAGGTGGGCCTTACTTGGACGGTACGAATTCTGCGGCTATGTCCCGTGGTGCGTGGTACTTGAAACCAGTTCTGCGGCTATGTCCCACCGTGCGTGTTACTTGAGTCGCTTCAGCGGCTAAGTCCGAAAATTTCCAAAATGCAGAAAAATATACATAATTGAAGAAAGTTGGCCTTGCTGTGCTTAATAATATCGTTAATAGATTAAAAATAAATTTCCGCTGTGTTAGGTGGGCCTTACTTGGTCGGTACGAATTCTGCGGCTATGTCCCGTGGTGCGTGGTACTTGAAATCAGTTCTGCGGCTGTCCCACCGTGCGTGTTACTTGAGTCGCTTCAGCGGCTAAGTCCGAAAATTTCCAAAATGCAGAAAAATATACATAATTGAAGAAAGTTGGCCTTGCTGTGCTTAATAATATCGTTAATAGATTAAAAATAAATTTCCGCTGTGTTAGGTGGGCCTTACTTGGACGGTACGAATTCTGCGGCTATGTCCCGTGGTGCGTGGTACTTGAAATCAGTTCTGCGGCTATGTCCCACCGTGCGTGTTACTTGAGTCGCTTCAGCGGCTAAGTCCGAAAATTTCCAAAATGCAGAAAAATATACATAATTGAAGAAAGTTGGCCTTGCTGTGCTTAATAATATCGTTAATAGATTAAAAATAAATTTCCGCTGTGTTAGGTGGGCCTTACTTGGACGGTACGAATTCTGCGGCTATGTCCCGTGGTGCGTGGTACTTGAAATCAGTTCTGCGGCTATGTCCCACCGTGCGTGTTACTTGAGTCGCTTCAGCGGCTAAGTCCGAAAATTTCCAAAATGCAGAAAAATATACATAATTGAAGAAAGTTGGCCTTGCTGTGCTTAATAATATCGTTAATAGATTAAAAATAAATTTCCGCTGTGTTAGGTGGGCCTTACTTGGACGGTACGAATTCTGCGGCTATGTCCCGTGGTGCGTGGTACTTGAAATCAGTTCTGCGGCTATGTCCCACCGTGCGTGTTACTTGAGTCGCTTCAGCGGCTAAGTCCGAAAATTTCCAAAATGCAGAAAAATATACATAATTGAAGAAAGTTGGCCTTGCTGTGCTTAATAATATCGTTAATAGATTAAAAATAAATTTCCGCTGTGTTAGGTGGGCCTTACTTGGACGGTACGAATTCTGCGGCTATGTCCCGTGGTGCGTGGTACTTGAAACCAGTTCTGCGGCTATGTCCGACCGTGCGTGTTAGTTGAGTCGCTTCAGCGGCTAAGTCCGAAAATTTCCAAAATGCAGAAAAATATTCATAATTGAAGAAAGTTGGCCTTGCTGTGCATAGTAATGCCGTTAATTGACTAAAAATAAATTTCCGCTGTGTTAGCTGGGCCTTACTTGGACGGTACGAATTCTGCGGCTATGTCCCGTGGTGCGTGGTACTTGAAACCAGTTCTGCGGCTATGTCCGACCGTGCGTGTTAGTTGAGTCGCTTCAGCGGCTAAGTCCAAAAAATTTCCAAAATGCAGAAAAATACACATAATTGAAGAAAATTGGGCTTGCTGTGCATAGTAATGCCGTTAATTGACTAAAAATAAATTTCCGCTGTGTTAGGTGGGCCTTACTTGGACGGTACGAATTCTGCGGCTATGTCCCGTGGTGCGTGGTACTTGAAACCAGTTCTGCGGCTATGTCCCACCGTGCGTGTTACTTGAGTCGCTTCAGCGGCTAAGTCCGAAAATTTCCAAAATGCAGAAAAATATACATAATTGAAGAAAGTTGGCCTTGCTGTGCTTAATAATATCGTTAATAGATTAAAAATAAATTTCCGCTGTGTTAGGTGGGCCTTACTTGGACGGTACGAATTCTGCGGCTATGTCCCGTGGTGCGTGGTACTTGAAATCAGTTCTGCGGCTGTCCCACCGTGCGTGTTACTTGAGTCGCTTCAGCGGCTAAGTCCGAAAATTTCCAAAATGCAGAAAAATATACATAATTGAAGAAAGTTGGCCTTGCTGTGCTTAATAATATCGTTAATAGATTAAAAATAAATTTCCGCTGTGTTAGGTGGGCCTTACTTGGACGGTACGAATTCTGCGGCTATGTCCCGTGGTGCGTGGTACTTGAAATCAGTTCTGCGGCTATGTCCCACCGTGCGTGTTACTTGAGTCGCTTCAGCGGCTAAGTCCGAAAATTTCCAAAATGCAGAAAAATATACATAATTGAAGAAAGTTGGCCTTGCTGTGCTTAATAATATCGTTAATAGATTAAAAATAAATTTCCGCTGTGTTAGGTGGGCCTTACTTGGACGGTACGAATTCTGCGGCTATGTCCCGTGGTGCGTGGTACTTGAAATCAGTTCTGCGGCTATGTCCCACCGTGCGTGTTACTTGAGTCGCTTCAGCGGCTAAGTCCGAAAATTTCCAAAATGCAGAAAAATATACATAATTGAAGAAAGTTGGCCTTGCTGTGCTTAATAATATCGTTAATAGATTAAAAATAAATTTCCGCTGTGTTAGGTGGGCCTTACTTGGACGGTACGAATTCTGCGGCTATGTCCCGTGGTGCGTGGTACTTGAAATCAGTTCTGCGGCTATGTCCCACCGTGCGTGTTACTTGAGTCGCTTCAGCGGCTAAGTCCGAAAATTTCCAAAATGCAGAAAAATATACATAATTGAAGAAAGTTGGCCTTGCTGTGCTTAATAATATCGTTAATAGATTAAAAATAAATTTCCGCTGTGTTAGGTGGGCCTTACTTGGACGGTACGAATTCTGCGGCTATGTCCCGTGGTGCGTGGTACTTGAAACCAGTTCTGCGGCTATGTCCGACCGTGCGTGTTAGTTGAGTCGCTTCAGCGGCTAAGTCCGAAAATTTCCAAAATGCAGAAAAATATTCATAATTGAAGAAAGTTGGCCTTGCTGTGCATAGTAATGCCGTTAATTGACTAAAAATAAATTTCCGCTGTGTTAGCTGGGCCTTACTTGGACGGTACGAATTCTGCGGCTATGTCCCGTGGTGCGTGGTACTTGAAACCAGTTCTGCGGCTATGTCCGACCGTGCGTGTTAGTTGAGTCGCTTCAGCGGCTAAGTCCAAAAAATTTCCAAAATGCAGAAAAATACACATAATTGAAGAAAATTGGGCTTGCTGTGCATAGTAATGCCGTTAATTGACTAAAAATAAATTTCCGCTGTGTTAGGTGGGCCTTACTTGGACGGTACGAATTCTGCGGCTATGTCCCGTGGTGCGTGGTACTTGAAACCAGTTCTGCGGCTATGTCCCACCGTGCGTGTTACTTGAGTCGCTTCAGCGGCTAAGTCCGAAAATTTCCAAAATGCAGAAAAATATACATAATTGAAGAAAGTTGGCCTTGCTGTGCTTAATAATATCGTTAATAGATTAAAAATAAATTTCCGCTGTGTTAGGTGGGCCTTACTTGGACGGTACGAATTCTGCGGCTATGTCCCGTGGTGCGTGGTACTTGAAATCAGTTCTGCGGCTGTCCCACCGTGCGTGTTACTTGAGTCGCTTCAGCGGCTAAGTCCGAAAATTTCCAAAATGCAGAAAAATATACATAATTGAAGAAAGTTGGCCTTGCTGTGCTTAATAATATCGTTAATAGATTAAAAATAAATTTCCGCTGTGTTAGGTGGGCCTTACTTGGACGGTACGAATTCTGCGGCTATGTCCCGTGGTGCGTGGTACTTGAAATCAGTTCTGCGGCTATGTCCCACCGTGCGTGTTACTTGAGTCGCTTCAGCGGCTAAGTCCGAAAATTTCCAAAATGCAGAAAAATATACATAATTGAAGAAAGTTGGCCTTGCTGTGCTTAATAATATCGGTAATAGATTAAAAATAAATTTCCGCTGTGTTAGGTGGGCCTTACTTGGACGGTACGAATTCTGCGGCTATGTCCCGTGGTGCGTGGTACTTGAAATCAGTTCTGCGGCTATGTCCCACCGTGCGTGTTACTTGAGTCGCTTCAGCGGCTAAGTCCGAAAATTTCCAAAATGCAGAAAAATATACATAATTGAAGAAAGTTGGCCTTGCTGTGCTTAATAATATCGTTAATAGATTAAAAATAAATTTCCGCTGTGTTAGGTGGGCCTTACTTGGACGGTACGAATTCTGCGGCTATGTCCCGTGGTGCGTGGTACTTGAAACCAGTTCTGCGGCTATGTCCGACCGTGCGTGTTAGTTGAGTCGCTTCAGCGGCTAAGTCCAAAAAATTTCCAAAATGCAGAAAAATACACATAATTGAAGAAAATTGGGCTTGCTGTGCTTAATAATATCGTTAATAGATTAAAAATAAATTTCCGCTGTGTTAGCTGGGCCTTACTTGGACGGTACGAATTCTGCGGCTATGTCCCGTGGTGCGTGGTACTTGAAATCAGTTCTGCGGCTGTCCCACCGTGCGTGTTACTTGAGTCGCTTCAGCGGCTAAGTCCGAAAATTTCCAAAATGCAGAAAAATATACATAATTGAAGAAAGTTGGCCTTGCTGTGCTTAATAATATCGTTAATAGATTAAAAATAAATTTCCGCTGTGTTAGGTGGGCCTTACTTGGACGGTACGAATTCTGCGGCTATGTCCCGTGGTGCGTGGTACTTGAAATCAGTTCTGCGGCTATGTCCCACCGTGCGTGTTACTTGAGTCGCTTCAGCGGCTAAGTCCGAAAATTTCCAAAATGCAGAAAAATATACATAATTGAAGAAAGTTGGCCTTGCTGTGCTTAATAATATCGTTAATAGATTAAAAATAAATTTCCGCTGTGTTAGGTGGGCCTTACTTGGACGGTACGAATTCTGCGGCTATGTCCCGTGGTGCGTGGTACTTGAAATCAGTTCTGCGGCTATGTCCCACCGTGCGTGTTACTTGAGTCGCTTCAGCGGCTAAGTCCGAAAATTTCCAAAATGCAGAAAAATATTCATAATTGAAGAAAGTTGGCCTTGCTGTGCATAGTAATGCCGTTAATTGACTAAAAATAAATTTCCGCTGTGTTAGCTGGGCCTTACTTGGACGGTACGAATTCTGCGGCTATGTCCCGTGGTGCGTGGTACTTGAAACCAGTTCTGCGGCTATGTCCGACCGTGCGTGTTAGTTGAGTCGCTTCAGCGGCTAAGTCCAAAAAATTTCCAAAATGCAGAAAAATACACATAATTGAAGAAAATTGGGCTTGCTGTGCATAGTAATGCCGTTAATTGACTAAAAATAAATTTCCGCTGTGTTAGGTGGGCCTTACTTGGACGGTACGAATTCTGCGGCTATGTCCCGTGGTGCGTGGTACTTGAAACCAGTTCTGCGGCTATGTCCCACCGTGCGTGTTACTTGAGTC
The DNA here is from genome assembly GCF_977971745.1 of Zootermopsis nevadensis. NCBI lineage: Eukaryota > Metazoa > Arthropoda > Insecta > Blattodea > Termopsidae > Zootermopsis > Zootermopsis nevadensis. The sequence goes on along the minus strand of NW_028259206.1, from coordinate 2,232,530 downwards.
GCTTCAGCGGCTAAGTCCGAAAATTTCCAAAATGCAGAAAAATATACATAATTGAAGAAAGTTGGCCTTGCTGTGCTTAATAATATCGTTAATAGATTAAAAATAAATTTCCGCTGTGTTAGGTGGGCCTTACTTGGACGGTACGAATTCTGCGGCTATGTCCCGTGGTGCGTGGTACTTGAAACCAGTTCTGCGGCTATGTCCGACCGTGCGTGTTAGTTGAGTCGCTTCAGCGGCTAAGTCCAAAAAATTTCCAAAATGCAGAAAAATACACATAATTGAAGAAAATTGGGCTTGCTGTGCATAGTAATGCCGTTAATTGACTAAAAATAAATTTCCGCTGTGTTAGGTGGGCCTTACTTGGACGGTACGAATTCTGCGGCTATGTCCCGTGGTGCGTGGTACTTGAAACCAGTTCTGCGGCTATGTCCCACCGTGCGTGTTACTTGAGTCGCTTCAGCGGCTAAGTCCGAAAATTTCCAAAATGCAGAAAAATATACATAATTGAAGAAAGTTGGCCTTGCTGTGCTTAATAATATCGTTAATAGATTAAAAATAAATTTCCGCTGTGTTAGGTGGGCCTTACTTGGTCGGTACGAATTCTGCGGCTATGTCCCGTGGTGCGTGGTACTTGAAATCAGTTCTGCGGCTGTCCCACCGTGCGTGTTACTTGAGTCGCTTCAGCGGCTAAGTCCGAAAATTTCCAAAATGCAGAAAAATATACATAATTGAAGAAAGTTGGCCTTGCTGTGCTTAATAATATCGTTAATAGATTAAAAATAAATTTCCGCTGTGTTAGGTGGGCCTTACTTGGACGGTACGAATTCTGCGGCTATGTCCCGTGGTGCGTGGTACTTGAAATCAGTTCTGCGGCTATGTCCCACCGTGCGTGTTACTTGAGTCGCTTCAGCGGCTAAGTCCGAAAATTTCCAAAATGCAGAAAAATATACATAATTGAAGAAAGTTGGCCTTGCTGTGCTTAATAATATCGTTAATAGATTAAAAATAAATTTCCGCTGTGTTAGGTGGGCCTTACTTGGACGGTACGAATTCTGCGGCTATGTCCCGTGGTGCGTGGTACTTGAAATCAGTTCTGCGGCTATGTCCCACCGTGCGTGTTACTTGAGTCGCTTCAGCGGCTAAGTCCGAAAATTTCCAAAATGCAGAAAAATATACATAATTGAAGAAAGTTGGCCTTGCTGTGCTTAATAATATCGTTAATAGATTAAAAATAAATTTCCGCTGTGTTAGGTGGGCCTTACTTGGACGGTACGAATTCTGCGGCTATGTCCCGTGGTGCGTGGTACTTGAAACCAGTTCTGCGGCTATGTCCGACCGTGCGTGTTAGTTGAGTCGCTTCAGCGGCTAAGTCCGAAAATTTCCAAAATGCAGAAAAATATTCATAATTGAAGAAAGTTGGCCTTGCTGTGCATAGTAATGCCGTTAATTGACTAAAAATAAATTTCCGCTGTGTTAGCTGGGCCTTACTTGGACGGTACGAATTCTGCGGCTATGTCCCGTGGTGCGTGGTACTTGAAACCAGTTCTGCGGCTATGTCCGACCGTGCGTGTTAGTTGAGTCGCTTCAGCGGCTAAGTCCAAAAAATTTCCAAAATGCAGAAAAATACACATAATTGAAGAAAATTGGGCTTGCTGTGCATAGTAATGCCGTTAATTGACTAAAAATAAATTTCCGCTGTGTTAGGTGGGCCTTACTTGGACGGTACGAATTCTGCGGCTATGTCCCGTGGTGCGTGGTACTTGAAACCAGTTCTGCGGCTATGTCCCACCGTGCGTGTTACTTGAGTCGCTTCAGCGGCTAAGTCCGAAAATTTCCAAAATGCAGAAAAATATACATAATTGAAGAAAGTTGGCCTTGCTGTGCTTAATAATATCGTTAATAGATTAAAAATAAATTTCCGCTGTGTTAGGTGGGCCTTACTTGGACGGTACGAATTCTGCGGCTATGTCCCGTGGTGCGTGGTACTTGAAATCAGTTCTGCGGCTGTCCCACCGTGCGTGTTACTTGAGTCGCTTCAGCGGCTAAGTCCGAAAATTTCCAAAATGCAGAAAAATATACATAATTGAAGAAAGTTGGCCTTGCTGTGCTTAATAATATCGTTAATAGATTAAAAATAAATTTCCGCTGTGTTAGGTGGGCCTTACTTGGACGGTACGAATTCTGCGGCTATGTCCCGTGGTGCGTGGTACTTGAAATCAGTTCTGCGGCTATGTCCCACCGTGCGTGTTACTTGAGTCGCTTCAGCGGCTAAGTCCGAAAATTTCCAAAATGCAGAAAAATATACATAATTGAAGAAAGTTGGCCTTGCTGTGCTTAATAATATCGTTAATAGATTAAAAATAAATTTCCGCTGTGTTAGGTGGGCCTTACTTGGACGGTACGAATTCTGCGGCTATGTCCCGTGGTGCGTGGTACTTGAAATCAGTTCTGCGGCTATGTCCCACCGTGCGTGTTACTTGAGTCGCTTCAGCGGCTAAGTCCGAAAATTTCCAAAATGCAGAAAAATATACATAATTGAAGAAAGTTGGCCTTGCTGTGCTTAATAATATCGTTAATAGATTAAAAATAAATTTCCGCTGTGTTAGGTGGGCCTTACTTGGACGGTACGAATTCTGCGGCTATGTCCCGTGGTGCGTGGTACTTGAAATCAGTTCTGCGGCTATGTCCCACCGTGCGTGTTACTTGAGTCGCTTCAGCGGCTAAGTCCGAAAATTTCCAAAATGCAGAAAAATATACATAATTGAAGAAAGTTGGCCTTGCTGTGCTTAATAATATCGTTAATAGATTAAAAATAAATTTCCGCTGTGTTAGGTGGGCCTTACTTGGACGGTACGAATTCTGCGGCTATGTCCCGTGGTGCGTGGTACTTGAAACCAGTTCTGCGGCTATGTCCGACCGTGCGTGTTAGTTGAGTCGCTTCAGCGGCTAAGTCCGAAAATTTCCAAAATGCAGAAAAATATTCATAATTGAAGAAAGTTGGCCTTGCTGTGCATAGTAATGCCGTTAATTGACTAAAAATAAATTTCCGCTGTGTTAGCTGGGCCTTACTTGGACGGTACGAATTCTGCGGCTATGTCCCGTGGTGCGTGGTACTTGAAACCAGTTCTGCGGCTATGTCCGACCGTGCGTGTTAGTTGAGTCGCTTCAGCGGCTAAGTCCAAAAAATTTCCAAAATGCAGAAAAATACACATAATTGAAGAAAATTGGGCTTGCTGTGCATAGTAATGCCGTTAATTGACTAAAAATAAATTTCCGCTGTGTTAGGTGGGCCTTACTTGGACGGTACGAATTCTGCGGCTATGTCCCGTGGTGCGTGGTACTTGAAACCAGTTCTGCGGCTATGTCCCACCGTGCGTGTTACTTGAGTCGCTTCAGCGGCTAAGTCCGAAAATTTCCAAAATGCAGAAAAATATACATAATTGAAGAAAGTTGGCCTTGCTGTGCTTAATAATATCGTTAATAGATTAAAAATAAATTTCCGCTGTGTTAGGTGGGCCTTACTTGGACGGTACGAATTCTGCGGCTATGTCCCGTGGTGCGTGGTACTTGAAATCAGTTCTGCGGCTGTCCCACCGTGCGTGTTACTTGAGTCGCTTCAGCGGCTAAGTCCGAAAATTTCCAAAATGCAGAAAAATATACATAATTGAAGAAAGTTGGCCTTGCTGTGCTTAATAATATCGTTAATAGATTAAAAATAAATTTCCGCTGTGTTAGGTGGGCCTTACTTGGACGGTACGAATTCTGCGGCTATGTCCCGTGGTGCGTGGTACTTGAAATCAGTTCTGCGGCTATGTCCCACCGTGCGTGTTACTTGAGTCGCTTCAGCGGCTAAGTCCGAAAATTTCCAAAATGCAGAAAAATATACATAATTGAAGAAAGTTGGCCTTGCTGTGCTTAATAATATCGTTAATAGATTAAAAATAAATTTCCGCTGTGTTAGGTGGGCCTTACTTGGACGGTACGAATTCTGCGGCTATGTCCCGTGGTGCGTGGTACTTGAAATCAGTTCTGCGGCTATGTCCCACCGTGCGTGTTACTTGAGTCGCTTCAGCGGCTAAGTCCGAAAATTTCCAAAATGCAGAAAAATATACATAATTGAAGAAAGTTGGCCTTGCTGTGCTTAATAATATCGTTAATAGATTAAAAATAAATTTCCGCTGTGTTAGGTGGGCCTTACTTGGACGGTACGAATTCTGCGGCTATGTCCCGTGGTGCGTGGTACTTGAAACCAGTTCTGCGGCTATGTCCGACCGTGCGTGTTAGTTGAGTCGCTTCAGCGGCTAAGTCCAAAAAATTTCCAAAATGCAGAAAAATACACATAATTGAAGAAAATTGGGCTTGCTGTGCTTAATAATATCGTTAATAGATTAAAAATAAATTTCCGCTGTGTTAGCTGGGCCTTACTTGGACGGTACGAATTCTGCGGCTATGTCCCGTGGTGCGTGGTACTTGAAATCAGTTCTGCGGCTGTCCCACCGTGCGTGTTACTTGAGTCGCTTCAGCGGCTAAGTCCGAAAATTTCCAAAATGCAGAAAAATATACATAATTGAAGAAAGTTGGCCTTGCTGTGCTTAATAATATCGTTAATAGATTAAAAATAAATTTCCGCTGTGTTAGGTGGGCCTTACTTGGACGGTACGAATTCTGCGGCTATGTCCCGTGGTGCGTGGTACTTGAAATCAGTTCTGCGGCTATGTCCCACCGTGCGTGTTACTTGAGTCGCTTCAGCGGCTAAGTCCGAAAATTTCCAAAATGCAGAAAAATATACATAATTGAAGAAAGTTGGCCTTGCTGTGCTTAATAATATCGTTAATAGATTAAAAATAAATTTCCGCTGTGTTAGGTGGGCCTTACTTGGACGGTACGAATTCTGCGGCTATGTCCCGTGGTGCGTGGTACTTGAAATCAGTTCTGCGGCTATGTCCCACCGTGCGTGTTACTTGAGTCGCTTCAGCGGCTAAGTCCGAAAATTTCCAAAATGCAGAAAAATATTCATAATTGAAGAAAGTTGGCCTTGCTGTGCATAGTAATGCCGTTAATTGACTAAAAATAAATTTCCGCTGTGTTAGCTGGGCCTTACTTGGACGGTACGAATTCTGCGGCTATGTCCCGTGGTGCGTGGTACTTGAAACCAGTTCTGCGGCTATGTCCGACCGTGCGTGTTAGTTGAGTCGCTTCAGCGGCTAAGTCCAAAAAATTTCCAAAATGCAGAAAAATACACATAATTGAAGAAAATTGGGCTTGCTGTGCATAGTAATGCCGTTAATTGACTAAAAATAAATTTCCGCTGTGTTAGGTGGGCCTTACTTGGACGGTACGAATTCTGCGGCTATGTCCCGTGGTGCGTGGTACTTGAAACCAGTTCTGCGGCTATGTCCCACCGTGCGTGTTACTTGAGTCGCTTCAGCGGCTAAGTCCGAAAATTTCCAAAATGCAGAAAAATATACATAATTGAAGAAAGTTGGCCTTGCTGTGCTTAATAATATCGTTAATAGATTAAAAATAAATTTCCGCTGTGTTAGGTGGGCCTTACTTGGACGGTACGAATTCTGCGGCTATGTCCCGTGGTGCGTGGTACTTGAAACCAGTTCTGCGGCTATGTCCGACCGTGCGTGTTAGTTGAGTCGCTTCAGCGGCTAAGTCCAAAAAATTTCCAAAATGCAGAAAAATACACATAATTGAAGAAAATTGGGCTTGCTGTGCTTAATAATATCGTTAATAGATTAAAAATAAATTTCCGCTGTGTTAGCTGGGCCTTACTTGGACGGTACGAATTCTGCGGCTATGTCCCGTGGTGCGTGGTACTTGAAATCAGTTCTGCGGCTATGTCCCACCGTGCGTGTTACTTGAGTCGCTTCAGCGGCTAAGTCCGAAAATTTCCAAAATGCAGAAAAATATACATAATTGAAGAAAGTTGGCCTTGCTGTGCTTAATAATATCGTTAATAGATTAAAAATAAATTTCCGCTGTGTTAGGTGGGCCTTACTTGGACGGTACGAATTCTGCGGCTATGTCCCGTGGTGCGTGGTACTTGAAACCAGTTCTGCGGCTATGTCCGACCGTGCGTGTTAGTTGAGTCGCTTCAGCGGCTAAGTCCAAAAAATTTCCAAAATGCAGAAAAATACACATAATTGAAGAAAATTGGGCTTGCTGTGCATAGTAATGCCGTTAATTGACTAAAAATAAATTTCCGCTGTTTTACTCGGACGTGGGTGTGTTCTGCGGCTATGTATCACGGTGCGTGGTAGTTGAAAGGTCGCTCCAGCGGCTAAGTCCGAAACAAAACATAATGTAGTCGAATATCCATAATTGAAGAAAATTGGGCTTGCTGTGTGCATCATAATGCCGTTAATTGACTAAAAATAAATTTCCGCTGTTTTACTCGGACGTCGGGGTTCTGCGGCTATGTCCCAAGGCGCGTGGTACGTGAAAGGGGTCTAGCTCTGCGGCTAAGTCCCACCGTGCGTGGTACTTGAATGGTCGTTCCAGCGGCTAAGTCCCACGGTGCGTGGTAGTTGCTGGATGGCGCGTGGTAGGTGTTGGCCGGCCTCGGCGGCCACTTAAGAGAGTCAAAACTATAGATCTTCGCTGCCACTCACCCGCGGGGGCTGGGGAATCCCTCCAGCCCGCCAGCGCCCCTCCCCCGCGGGGGGGTGGGGGGGCCGGAGTGACTTCGCGGGGTCTCGAAGCCGGGACCGTAGCGCACGCCCTGAGCGGAACAGGGCACGCCGCTGGCGGGGTTCGAACCCAGGACCTTCTTCGGCCATGCAGCAGCGACCCGATTTCTTGGTGTAGGGCGCCGTGGAGGCACGCGGCGTCCCAGAATCCCCGAAGCGAGGTTCGAACCCAGGAACGTCATAGGCCCCTCGCGGCTGCAGCAGCGACGAGCTTGCGTGGCGTAGGGCGCCGTGGTGGCAGGCGAGCATCGAACCGAGGACTGAGTCCTCGAGGCTGGCCGGAGAACACAGGAGCGTCGTCATCGTCCTCGCGGCGGCGGCGTAGGGCGCCGTGGTGGCCCGCGGCATCTCAGGTGGGCCTAAAACAATTAAGCTAGGTTCGAACCCAGGACGGAGTCCGGACCGAGTCCCCGCGATTAAGAACGCGGTCCCCCGCCCGCCCGCCCGCCCGCCCACACACGCCAGATCTCCGTCCTGCCCCCACCCCCACCCCCGTCCTGACACTACGACCCCGGGTCAAGTGCGGCGTGTCCCGAACCGGCAGGAGGCCTCATACTTGCCGATTGCCGGTTCGGCCGCGCACTCGGACCTGCTCCCAAAGTCCTCCCCATAGTAGGTCTGGACCCCCCTTATCTCAGCATTTGTCTTGCGCGGGCGGAAGGCGATTTTCTCCCCGACGAGAGGCTTGCCGGCCGCCAAGGCCCGGGACGTCTGCGGCAAAAGTCCGACGGCGCGTGGTAGCTCAGAAGGCTGTTTCGGTGAAAGAGTCCTGCGGTAATGGCGCCTTCTTAATAATAGTAACTTGAATAAAAATAACATAAGACAACACGAATAACGGGAGTAGAAGAAGAAGAATTAGGGAGGAAGAAAGCGTAATATAGTGAAGTAGATGGTTTTGTATTCTTATGAGTTGTTTGATTTTGAGTGAGTGAGTGGGATGTGTTGTTTTGGTTGCGTCCTATGTTTTTCTTTTATGGTTCTGTTGTGTCTTATTCTTTTTGTTGTGCCCTCTAATTATTCTTTTTCTGTCTCACTGTGTTGATGTATCGCATTGTTTTGTTGTGTCTTATGTTCTTGTACCTTATTGTAGGTCACTGCCACCGGGGATAAAATCATTTGCAGTCAATAACAAATAATAAAAATAATAATATGGTTAAGTATTTGTAAATCATTAAAATTGGGCTTGCGGTGCCCCGTCTCGAAAGAAATCATCGTATAGCCGTTAACGCATTAAAAGTAAGTCATGTAAGAGACTACGCCTGTGTTTGATGGGTTGTATTGGGACGGTCGCTTCCTGAGGCCAATTCAGACGGCGAGTATAGTTACGGGGCTGCTTCGAAGCACGAGACCGTGCCGTGATAGCGCCTTCCTAAGAATAAGAAATAGAACGAATATAACTTCAGCGGCTAAGTCCGAAATATTCCAAAATGCAGTAAAATATTCTTAATTGAAAAAAAATGGGCTTGCTGTGCACAATAATGCCGTTAATTGTCTAAAAATAAATTTCCGAAATTTAACTCAAAAGTCATGGCTCTGCGGCTATGTCCCGTGGTGCGTGGTACTTGAAATCAGTTCTGCGGCTATGTCCCACCGTGCGTGTTACTTGAGTCGCTTCAGCGGCTAAGTCCGAAAATTTCCAAAATGCAGAAAAATATACATAATTGAAGAAAGTTGGCCTTGCTGTGCTTAATAATATCGTTAATAGATTAAAAATAAATTTCCGCTGTGTTAGGTGGGCCTTACTTGGACGGTACGAATTCTGCGGCTATGTCCCGTGGTGCGTGGTACTTGAAACCAGTTCTGCGGCTATGTCCGACCGTGCGTGTTAGTTGAGTCGCTTCAGCGGCTAAGTCCAAAAAATTTCCAAAATGCAGAAAAATACACATAATTGAAGAAAATTGGGCTTGCTGTGCATAGTAATGCCGTTAATTGACTAAAAATAAATTTCCGCTGTGTTAGGTGGGCCTTACTTGGACGGTACGAATTCTGCGGCTATGTCCCGTGGTGCGTGGTACTTGAAACCAGTTCTGCGGCTATGTCCCACCGTGCGTGTTACTTGAGTCGCTTCAGCGGCTAAGTCCGAAAATTTCCAAAATGCAGAAAAATATACATAATTGAAGAAAGTTGGCCTTGCTGTGCTTAATAATATCGTTAATAGATTAAAAATAAATTTCCGCTGTGTTAGGTGGGCCTTACTTGGACGGTACGAATTCTGCGGCTATGTCCCGTGGTGCGTGGTACTTGAAATCAGTTCTGCGGCTGTCCCACCGTGCGTGTTACTTGAGTCGCTTCAGCGGCTAAGTCCGAAAATTTCCAAAATGCAGAAAAATATACATAATTGAAGAAAGTTGGCCTTGCTGTGCTTAATAATATCGTTAATAGATTAAAAATAAATTTCCGCTGTGTTAGGTGGGCCTTACTTGGACGGTACGAATTCTGCGGCTATGTCCCGTGGTGCGTGGTACTTGAAATCAGTTCTGCGGCTATGTCCCACCGTGCGTGTTACTTGAGTCGCTTCAGCGGCTAAGTCCGAAAATTTCCAAAATGCAGAAAAATATACATAATTGAAGAAAGTTGGCCTTGCTGTGCTTAATAATATCGTTAATAGATTAAAAATAAATTTCCGCTGTGTTAGGTGGGCCTTACTTGGACGGTACGAATTCTGCGGCTATGTCCCGTGGTGCGTGGTACTTGAAATCAGTTCTGCGGCTATGTCCCACCGTGCGTGTTACTTGAGTCGCTTCAGCGGCTAAGTCCGAAAATTTCCAAAATGCAGAAAAATATACATAATTGAAGAAAGTTGGCCTTGCTGTGCTTAATAATATCGTTAATAGATTAAAAATAAATTTCCGCTGTGTTAGGTGGGCCTTACTTGGACGGTACGAATTCTGCGGCTATGTCCCGTGGTGCGTGGTACTTGAAATCAGTTCTGCGGCTATGTCCCACCGTGCGTGTTACTTGAGTCGCTTCAGCGGCTAAGTCCGAAAATTTCCAAAATGCAGAAAAATATACATAATTGAAGAAAGTTGGCCTTGCTGTGCTTAATAATATCGTTAATAGATTAAAAATAAATTTCCGCTGTGTTAGGTGGGCCTTACTTGGACGGTACGAATTCTGCGGCTATGTCCCGTGGTGCGTGGTACTTGAAACCAGTTCTGCGGCTATGTCCGACCGTGCGTGTTAGTTGAGTCGCTTCAGCGGCTAAGTCCGAAAATTTCCAAAATGCAGAAAAATATTCATAATTGAAGAAAGTTGGCCTTGCTGTGCATAGTAATGCCGTTAATTGACTAAAAATAAATTTCCGCTGTGTTAGCTGGGCCTTACTTGGACGGTACGAATTCTGCGGCTATGTCCCGTGGTGCGTGGTACTTGAAACCAGTTCTGCGGCTATGTCCGACCGTGCGTGTTAGTTGAGTCGCTTCAGCGGCTAAGTCCAAAAAATTTCCAAAATGCAGAAAAATACACATAATTGAAGAAAATTGGGCTTGCTGTGCATAGTAATGCCGTTAATTGACTAAAAATAAATTTCCGCTGTGTTAGGTGGGCCTTACTTGGACGGTACGAATTCTGCGGCTATGTCCCGTGGTGCGTGGTACTTGAAACCAGTTCTGCGGCTATGTCCCACCGTGCGTGTTACTTGAGTCGCTTCAGCGGCTAAGTCCGAAAATTTCCAAAATGCAGAAAAATATACATAATTGAAGAAAGTTGGCCTTGCTGTGCTTAATAATATCGTTAATAGATTAAAAATAAATTTCCGCTGTGTTAGGTGGGCCTTACTTGGACGGTACGAATTCTGCGGCTATGTCCCGTGGTGCGTGGTACTTGAAATCAGTTCTGCGGCTGTCCCACCGTGCGTGTTACTTGAGTCGCTTCAGCGGCTAAGTCCGAAAATTTCCAAAATGCAGAAAAATATACATAATTGAAGAAAGTTGGCCTTGCTGTGCTTAATAATATCGTTAATAGATTAAAAATAAATTTCCGCTGTGTTAGGTGGGCCTTACTTGGACGGTACGAATTCTGCGGCTATGTCCCGTGGTGCGTGGTACTTGAAATCAGTTCTGCGGCTATGTCCCACCGTGCGTGTTACTTGAGTCGCTTCAGCGGCTAAGTCCGAAAATTTCCAAAATGCAGAAAAATATACATAATTGAAGAAAGTTGGCCTTGCTGTGCTTAATAATATCGTTAATAGATTAAAAATAAATTTCCGCTGTGTTAGGTGGGCCTTACTTGGACGGTACGAATTCTGCGGCTATGTCCCGTGGTGCGTGGTACTTGAAATCAGTTCTGCGGCTATGTCCCACCGTGCGTGTTACTTGAGTCGCTTCAGCGGCTAAGTCCGAAAATTTCCAAAATGCAGAAAAATATACATAATTGAAGAAAGTTGGCCTTGCTGTGCTTAATAATATCGTTAATAGATTAAAAATAAATTTCCGCTGTGTTAGGTGGGCCTTACTTGGACGGTACGAATTCTGCGGCTATGTCCCGTGGTGCGTGGTACTTGAAACCAGTTCTGCGGCTATGTCCGACCGTGCGTGTTAGTTGAGTCGCTTCAGCGGCTAAGTCCAAAAAATTTCCAAAATGCAGAAAAATACACATAATTGAAGAAAATTGGGCTTGCTGTGCTTAATAATATCGTTAATAGATTAAAAATAAATTTCCGCTGTGTTAGCTGGGCCTTACTTGGACGGTACGAATTCTGCGGCTATGTCCCGTGGTGCGTGGTACTTGAAATCAGTTCTGCGGCTGTCCCACCGTGCGTGTTACTTGAGTCGCTTCAGCGGCTAAGTCCGAAAATTTCCAAAATGCAGAAAAATATACATAATTGAAGAAAGTTGGCCTTGCTGTGCTTAATAATATCGTTAATAGATTAAAAATAAATTTCCGCTGTGTTAGGTGGGCCTTACTTGGACGGTACGAATTCTGCGGCTATGTCCCGTGGTGCGTGGTACTTGAAATCAGTTCTGCGGCTATGTCCCACCGTGCGTGTTACTTGAGTCGCTTCAGCGGCTAAGTCCGAAAATTTCCAAAATGCAGAAAAATATACATAATTGAAGAAAGTTGGCCTTGCTGTGCTTAATAATATCGTTAATAGATTAAAAATAAATTTCCGCTGTGTTAGGTGGGCCTTACTTGGACGGTACGAATTCTGCGGCTATGTCCCGTGGTGCGTGGTACTTGAAATCAGTTCTGCGGCTATGTCCCACCGTGCGTGTTACTTGAGTCGCTTCAGCGGCTAAGTCCGAAAATTTCCAAAATGCAGAAAAATATTCATAATTGAAGAAAGTTGGCCTTGCTGTGCATAGTAATGCCGTTAATTGACTAAAAATAAATTTCCGCTGTGTTAGCTGGGCCTTACTTGGACGGTACGAATTCTGCGGCTATGTCCCGTGGTGCGTGGTACTTGAAACCAGTTCTGCGGCTATGTCCGACCGTGCGTGTTAGTTGAGTCGCTTCAGCGGCTAAGTCCAAAAAATTTCCAAAATGCAGAAAAATACACATAATTGAAGAAAATTGGGCTTGCTGTGCATAGTAATGCCGTTAATTGACTAAAAATAAATTTCCGCTGTGTTAGGTGGGCCTTACTTGGACGGTACGAATTCTGCGGCTATGTCCCGTGGTGCGTGGTACTTGAAACCAGTTCTGCGGCTATGTCCCACCGTGCGTGTTACTTGAGTCGCTTCAGCGGCTAAGTCCGAAAATTTCCAAAATGCAGAAAAATATACATAATTGAAGAAAGTTGGCCTTGCTGTGCTTAATAATATCGTTAATAGATTAAAAATAAATTTCCGCTGTGTTAGGTGGGCCTTACTTGGACGGTACGAATTCTGCGGCTATGTCCCGTGGTGCGTGGTACTTGAAACCAGTTCTGCGGCTATGTCCGACCGTGCGTGTTAGTTGAGTCGCTTCAGCGGCTAAGTCCAAAAAATTTCCAAAATGCAGAAAAATACACATAATTGAAGAAAATTGGGCTTGCTGTGCTTAATAATATCGTTAATAGATTAAAAATAAATTTCCGCTGTGTTAGCTGGGCCTTACTTGGACGGTACGAATTCTGCGGCTATGTCCCGTGGTGCGTGGTACTTGAAATCAGTTCTGCGGCTATGTCCCACCGTGCGTGTTACTTGAGTCGCTTCAGCGGCTAAGTCCGAAAATTTCCAAAATGCAGAAAAATATACATAATTGAAGAAAGTTGGCCTTGCTGTGCTTAATAATATCGTTAATAGATTAAAAATAAATTTCCGCTGTGTTAGGTGGGCCTTACTTGGACGGTACGAATTCTGCGGCTATGTCCCGTGGTGCGTGGTACTTGAAACCAGTTCTGCGGCTATGTCCGACCGTGCGTGTTAGTTGAGTCGCTTCAGCGGCTAAGTCCAAAAAATTTCCAAAATGCAGAAAAATACACATAATTGAAGAAAATTGGGCTTGCTGTGCATAGTAATGCCGTTAATTGACTAAAAATAAATTTCCGCTGTTTTACTCGGACGTGGGTGTGTTCTGCGGCTATGTATCACGGTGCGTGGTAGTTGAAAGGTCGCTCCAGCGGCTAAGTCCGAAACAAAACATAATGTAGTCGAATATCCATAATTGAAGAAAATTGGGCTTGCTGTGTGCATCATAATGCCGTTAATTGACTAAAAATAAATTTCCGCTGTTTTACTCGGACGTCGGGGTTCTGCGGCTATGTCCCAAGGCGCGTGGTACGTGAAAGGGGTCTAGCTCTGCGGCTAAGTCCCACCGTGCGTGGTACTTGAATGGTCGTTCCAGCGGCTAAGTCCCACGGTGCGTGGTAGTTGCTGGATGGCGCGTGGTAGGTGTTGGCCGGCCTCGGCGGCCACTTAAGAGAGTCAAAACTATAGATCTTCGCTGCCACTCACCCGCGGGGGCTGGGGAATCCCTCCAGCCCGCCAGCGCCCCTCCCCCGCGGGGGGGTGGGGGGGCCGGAGTGACTTCGCGGGGTCTCGAAGCCGGGACCGTAGCGCACGCCCTGAGCGGAACAGGGCACGCCGCTGGCGGGGTTCGAACCCAGGACCTTCTTCGGCCATGCAGCAGCGACCCGATTTCTTGGTGTAGGGCGCCGTGGAGGCACGCGGCGTCCCAGAATCCCCGAAGCGAGGTTCGAACCCAGGAACGTCATAGGCCCCTCGCGGCTGCAGCAGCGACGAGCTTGCGTGGCGTAGGGCGCCGTGGTGGCAGGCGAGCATCGAACCGAGGACTGAGTCCTCGAGGCTGGCCGGAGAACACAGGAGCGTCGTCATCGTCCTCGCGGCGGCGGCGTAGGGCGCCGTGGTGGCCCGCGGCATCTCAGGTGGGCCTAAAACAATTAAGCTAGGTTCGAACCCAGGACGGAGTCCGGACCGAGTCCCCGCGATTAAGAACGCGGTCCCCCGCCCGCCCGCCCGCCCGCCCACACACGCCAGATCTCCGTCCTGCCCCCACCCCCACCCCCGTCCTGACACTACGACCCCGGGTCAAGTGCGGCGTGTCCCGAACCGGCAGGAGGCCTCATACTTGCCGATTGCCGGTTCGGCCGCGCACTCGGACCTGCTCCCAAAGTCCTCCCCATAGTAGGTCTGGACCCCCCTTATCTCAGCATTTGTCTTGCGCGGGCGGAAGGCGATTTTCTCCCCGACGAGAGGCTTGCCGGCCGCCAAGGCCCGGGACGTCTGCGGCAAAAGTCCGACGGCGCGTGGTAGCTCAGAAGGCTGTTTCGGTGAAAGAGTCCTGCGGTAATGGCGCCTTCTTAATAATAGTAACTTGAATAAAAATAACATAAGACAACACGAATAACGGGAGTAGAAGAAGAAGAATTAGGGAGGAAGAAAGCGTAATATAGTGAAGTAGATGGTTTTGTATTCTTATGAGTTGTTTGATTTTGAGTGAGTGAGTGGGATGTGTTGTTTTGGTTGCGTCCTATGTTTTTCTTTTATGGTTCTGTTGTGTCTTATTCTTTTTGTTGTGCCCTCTAATTATTCTTTTTCTGTCTCACTGTGTTGATGTATCGCATTGTTTTGTTGTGTCTTATGTTCTTGTACCTTATTGTAGGTCACTGCCACCGGGGATAAAATCATTTGCAGTCAATAACAAATAATAAAAATAATAATATGGTTAAGTATTTGTAAATCATTAAAATTGGGCTTGCGGTGCCCCGTCTCGAAAGAAATCATCGTATAGCCGTTAACGCATTAAAAGTAAGTCATGTAAGAGACTACGCCTGTGTTTGATGGGTTGTATTGGGACGGTCGCTTCCTGAGGCCAATTCAGACGGCGAGTATAGTTACGGGGCTGCTTCGAAGCACGAGACCGTGCCGTGATAGCGCCTTCCTAAGAATAAGAAATAGAACGAATATAACTTCAGCGGCTAAGTCCGAAATATTCCAAAATGCAGTAAAATATTCTTAATTGAAAAAAAATGGGCTTGCTGTGCACAATAATGCCGTTAATTGTGTAAAAATAAATTTCCGAAATTTAACTCAAAAGTCATGGCTCTGCGGCTATGTCCCGTGGTGCGTGGTACTTGAAATCAGTTCTGCGGCTATGTCCCACCGTGCGTGTTACTTGAGTCGCTTCAGCGGCTAAGTCCGAAAATTTCCAAAATGCAGAAAAATATACATAATTGAAGAAAGTTGGCCTTGCTGTGCTTAATAATATCGTTAATAGATTAAAAATAAATTTCCGCTGTGTTAGGTGGGCCTTACTTGGACGGTACGAATTCTGCGGCTATGTCCCGTGGTGCGTGGTACTTGAAACCAGTTCTGCGGCTATGTCCGACCGTGCGTGTTAGTTGAGTCGCTTCAGCGGCTAAGTCCAAAAAATTTCCAAAATGCAGAAAAATACACATAATTGAAGAAAATTGGGCTTGCTGTGCTTAATAATATCGTTAATAGATTAAAAATAAATTTCCGCTGTGTTAGCTGGGCCTTACTTGGACGGTACGAATTCTGCGGCTATGTCCCGTGGTGCGTGGTACTTGAAACCAGTTCTGCGGCTATGTCCGACCGTGCGTGTTAGTTGAGTCGCTTCAGCGGCTAAGTCAAAAAATTTCCAAAATGCAGAAAAATACACATAATTGAAGAAAATTGGGCTTGCTGTGCATAGTAATGCCGTTAATTGACTAAAAATAAATTTCCGCTGTGTTAGGTGGGCCTTACTTGGACGGTACGAATTCTGCGGCTATGTCCCGTGGTGCGTGGTACTTGAAACCAGTTCTGCGGCTATGTCCCACCGTGCGTGTTACTTGAGTCGCTTCAGCGGCTAAGTCCGAAAATTTCCAAAATGCAGAAAAATATACATAATTGAAGAAAGTTGGCCTTGCTGTGCTTAATAATATCGTTAATAGATTAAAAATAAATTTCCGCTGTGTTAGGTGGGCCTTACTTGGACGGTACGAATTCTGCGGCTATGTCCCGTGGTGCGTGGTACTTGAAATCAGTTCTGCGGCTGTCCCACCGTGCGTGTTACTTGAGTCGCTTCAGCGGCTAAGTCCGAAAATTTCCAAAATGCAGAAAAATATACATAATTGAAGAAAGTTGGCCTTGCTGTGCTTAATAATATCGTTAATAGATTAAAAATAAATTTCCGCTGTGTTAGGTGGGCCTTACTTGGACGGTACGAATTCTGCGGCTATGTCCCGTGGTGCGTGGTACTTGAAATCAGTTCTGCGGCTATGTCCCACCGTGCGTGTTACTTGAGTCGCTTCAGCGGCTAAGTCCGAAAATTTCCAAAATGCAGAAAAATATACATAATTGAAGAAAGTTGGCCTTGCTGTGCTTAATAATATCGTTAATAGATTAAAAATAAATTTCCGCTGTGTTAGGTGGGCCTTACTTGGACGGTACGAATTCTGCGGCTATGTCCCGTGGTGCGTGGTACTTGAAATCAGTTCTGCGGCTATGTCCCACCGTGCGTGTTACTTGAGTCGCTTCAGCGGCTAAGTCCGAAAATTTCCAAAATGCAGAAAAATATACATAATTGAAGAAAGTTGGCCTTGCTGTGCTTAATAATATCGTTAATAGATTAAAAATAAATTTCCGCTGTGTTAGGTGGGCCTTACTTGGACGGTACGAATTCTGCGGCTATGTCCCGTGGTGCGTGGTACTTGAAATCAGTTCTGCGGCTATGTCCCACCGTGCGTGTTACTTGAGTCGCTTCAGCGGCTAAGTCCGAAAATTTCCAAAATGCAGAAAAATATACATAATTGAAGAAAGTTGGCCTTGCTGTGCTTAATAATATCGTTAATAGATTAAAAATAAATTTCCGCTGTGTTAGGTGGGCCTTACTTGGACGGTACGAATTCTGCGGCTATGTCCCGTGGTGCGTGGTACTTGAAACCAGTTCTGCGGCTATGTCCGACCGTGCGTGTTAGTTGAGTCGCTTCAGCGGCTAAGTCCGAAAATTTCCAAAATGCAGAAAAATATTCATAATTGAAGAAAGTTGGCCTTGCTGTGCATAGTAATGCCGTTAATTGACTAAAAATAAATTTCCGCTGTGTTAGCTGGGCCTTACTTGGACGGTACGAATTCTGCGGCTATGTCCCGTGGTGCGTGGTACTTGAAACCAGTTCTGCGGCTATGTCCGACCGTGCGTGTTAGTTGAGTCGCTTCAGCGGCTAAGTCCAAAAAATTTCCAAAATGCAGAAAAATACACATAATTGAAGAAAATTGGGCTTGCTGTGCATAGTAATGCCGTTAATTGACTAAAAATAAATTTCCGCTGTGTTAGGTGGGCCTTACTTGGACGGTACGAATTCTGCGGCTATGTCCCGTGGTGCGTGGTACTTGAAACCAGTTCTGCGGCTATGTCCCACCGTGCGTGTTACTTGAGTCGCTTCAGCGGCTAAGTCCGAAAATTTCCAAAATGCAGAAAAATATACATAATTGAAGAAAGTTGGCCGTGCTGTGCTTAATAATATCGTTAATAGATTAAAAATAAATTTCCGCTGTGTTAGGTGGGCCTTACTTGGACGGTACGAATTCTGCGGCTATGTCCCGTGGTGCGTGGTACTTGAAATCAGTTCTGCGGCTGTCCCACCGTGCGTGTTACTTGAGTCGCTTCAGCGGCTAAGTCCGAAAATTTCCAAAATGCAGAAAAATATACATAATTGAAGAAAGTTGGCCTTGCTGTGCTTAATAATATCGTTAATAGATTAAAAATAAATTTCCGCTGTGTTAGGTGGGCCTTACTTGGACGGTACGAATTCTGCGGCTATGTCCCGTGGTGCGTGGTACTTGAAACCAGTTCTGCGGCTGTCCCACCGTGCGTGTTACTTGAGTCGCTTCAGCGGCTAAGTCCGAAAATTTCCAAAATGCAGAAAAATATACATAATTGAAGAAAGTTGGCCTTGCTGTGCTTAATAATATCGTTAATAAATTAAAAATAAATTTCCGCTGTGTTAGGTGGGCCTTACTTGGACGGTACGAATTCTGCGGCTATGTCCCGTGGTGCGTGGTACTTGAAACCAGTTCTGCGGCTATGTCCGACCGTGCGTGTTAGTTGAGTCGCTTCAGCGGCTAAGTCCAAAAAATTTCCAAAATGCAGAAAAATACACATAATTGAAGAAAATTGGGCTTGCTGTGCTTAATAATATCGTTAATAGATTAAAAATAAATTTCCGCTGTGTTAGGTGGGCCTTACTTGGACGGTACGAATTCTGCGGCTATGTCCCGTGGTGCGTGGTACTTGAAATCAGTTCTGCGGCTATGTCCCACCGTGCGTGTTACTTGAGTCGCTTCAGCGGCTAAGTCCGAAAATTTCCAAAATGCAGAAAAATATACATAATTGAAGAAAGTTGGCCTTGCTGTGCTTAATAATATCGTTAATAGATTAAAAATAAATTTCCGCTGTGTTAGGTGGGCCTTACTTGGACGGTACGAATTCTGCGGCTATGTCCCGTGGTGCGTGGTACTTGAAATCAGTTCTGCGGCTATGTCCCACCGTGCGTGTTACTTGAGTCGCTTCAGCGGCTAAGTCCGAAAATTTCCAAAATGCAGAAAAATATACATAATTGAAGAAAGTTGGCCTTGCTGTGCTTAATAATATCGTTAATAGATTAAAAATAAATTTCCGCTGTGTTAGGTGGGCCTTACTTGGACGGTACGAATTCTGCGGCTATGTCCCGTGGTGCGTGGTACTTGAAACCAGTTCTGCGGCTATGTCCGACCGTGCGTGTTAGTTGAGTCGCTTCAGCGGCTAAGTCCAAAAAATTTCCAAAATGCAGAAAAATACACATAATTGAAGAAAATTGGGCTTGCTGTGCTTAATAATATCGTTAATAGATTAAAAATAAATTTCCGCTGTGTTAGCTGGGCCTTACTTGGACGGTACGAATTCTGCGGCTATGTCCCGTGGTGCGTGGTACTTGAAATCAGTTCTGCGGCTGTCCCACCGTGCGTGTTACTTGAGTCGCTTCAGCGGCTAAGTCCGAAAATTTCCAAAATGCAGAAAAATATACATAATTGAAGAAAGTTGGCCTTGCTGTGCTTAATAATATCGTTAATAGATTAAAAATAAATTTCCGCTGTGTTAGGTGGGCCTTACTTGGACGGTACGAATTCTGCGGCTATGTCCCGTGGTGCGTGGTACTTGAAATCAGTTCTGCGGCTATGTCCCACCGTGCGTGTTACTTGAGTCGCTTCAGCGGCTAAGTCCGAAAATTTCCAAAATGCAGAAAAATATACATAATTGAAGAAAGTTGGCCTTGCTGTGCTTAATAATATCGTTAATAGATTAAAAATAAATTTCCGCTGTGTTAGGTGGGCCTTACTTGGACGGTACGAATTCTGCGGCTATGTCCCGTGGTGCGTGGTACTTGAAATCAGTTCTGCGGCTATGTCCCACCGTGCGTGTTACTTGAGTCGCTTCAGCGGCTAAGTCCGAAAATTTCCAAAATGCAGAAAAATATTCATAATTGAAGAAAGTTGGCCTTGCTGTGCATAGTAATGCCGTTAATTGACTAAAAATAAATTTCCGCTGTGTTAGCTGGGCCTTACTTGGACGGTACGAATTCTGCGGCTATGTCCCGTGGTGCGTGGTACTTGAAACCAGTTCTGCGGCTATGTCCGACCGTGCGTGTTAGTTGAGTCGCTTCAGCGGCTAAGTCCAAAAAATTTCCAAAATGCAGAAAAATACACATAATTGAAGAAAATTGGGCTTGCTGTGCATAGTAATGCCGTTAATTGACTAAAAATAAATTTCCGCTGTGTTAGGTGGGCCTTACTTGGACGGTACGAATTCTGCGGCTATGTCCCGTGGTGCGTGGTACTTGAAACCAGTTCTGCGGCTATGTCCCACCGTGCGTGTTACTTGAGTCGCTTCAGCGGCTAAGTCCGAAAATTTCCAAAATGCAGAAAAATATACATAATTGAAGAAAGTTGGCCTTGCTGTGCTTAATAATATCGTTAATAGATTAAAAATAAATTTCCGCTGTGTTAGGTGGGCCTTACTTGGACGGTACGAATTCTGCGGCTATGTCCCGTGGTGCGTGGTACTTGAAACCAGTTCTGCGGCTATGTCCGACCGTGCGTGTTAGTTGAGTCGCTTCAGCGGCTAAGTCCAAAAAATTTCCAAAATGCAGAAAAATACACATAATTGAAGAAAATTGGGCTTGCTGTGCTTAATAATATCGTTAATAGATTAAAAATAAATTTCCGCTGTGTTAGCTGGGCCTTACTTGGACGGTACGAATTCTGCGGCTATGTCCCGTGGTGCGTGGTACTTGAAATCAGTTCTGCGGCTATGTCCCACCGTGCGTGTTACTTGAGTCGCTTCAGCGGCTAAGTCCGAAAATTTCCAAAATGCAGAAAAATATACATAATTGAAGAAAGTTGGCCTTGCTGTGCTTAATAATATCGTTAATAGATTAAAAATAAATTTCCGCTGTGTTAGGTGGGCCTTACTTGGACGGTACGAATTCTGCGGCTATGTCCCGTGGTGCGTGGTACTTGAAACCAGTTCTGCGGCTATGTCCGACCGTGCGTGTTAGTTGAGTCGCTTCAGCGGCTAAGTCCAAAAAATTTCCAAAATGCAGAAAAATACACATAATTGAAGAAAATTGGGCTTGCTGTGCATAGTAATGCCGTTAATTGACTAAAAATAAATTTCCGCTGTTTTACTCGGACGTGGGTGTGTTCTGCGGCTATGTATCACGGTGCGTGGTAGTTGAAAGGTCGCTCCAGCGGCTAAGTCCGAAACAAAACATAATGTAGTCGAATATCCATAATTGAAGAAAATTGGGCTTGCTGTGTGCATCATAATGCCGTTAATTGACTAAAAATAAATTTCCGCTGTTTTACTCGGACGTCGGGGTTCTGCGGCTATGTCCCAAGGCGCGTGGTACGTGAAAGGGGTCTAGCTCTGCGGCTAAGTCCCACCGTGCGTGGTACTTGAATGGTCGTTCCAGCGGCTAAGTCCCACGGTGCGTGGTAGTTGCTGGATGGCGCGTGGTAGGTGTTGGCCGGCCTCGGCGGCCACTTAAGAGAGTCAAAACTATAGATCTTCGCTGCCACTCACCCGCGGGGGCTGGGGAATCCCTCCAGCCCGCCAGCGCCCCTCCCCCGCGGGGGGGTGGGGGGGCCGGAGTGACTTCGCGGGGTCTCGAAGCCGGGACCGTAGCGCACGCCCTGAGCGGAACAGGGCACGCCGCTGGCGGGGTTCGAACCCAGGACCTTCTTCGGCCATGCAGCAGCGACCCGATTTCTTGGTGTAGGGCGCCGTGGAGGCACGCGGCGTCCCAGAATCCCCGAAGCGAGGTTCGAACCCAGGAACGTCATAGGCCCCTCGCGGCTGCAGCAGCGACGAGCTTGCGTGGCGTAGGGCGCCGTGGTGGCAGGCGAGCATCGAACCGAGGACTGAGTCCTCGAGGCTGGCCGGAGAACACAGGAGCGTCGTCATCGTCCTCGCGGCGGCGGCGTAGGGCGCCGTGGTGGCCCGCGGCATCTCAGGTGGGCCTAAAACAATTAAGCTAGGTTCGAACCCAGGACGGAGTCCGGACCGAGTCCCCGCGATTAAGAACGCGGTCCCCCGCCCGCCCGCCCGCCCGCCCACACACGCCAGATCTCCGTCCTGCCCCCACCCCCACCCCCGTCCTGACACTACGACCCCGGGTCAAGTGCGGCGTGTCCCGAACCGGCAGGAGGCCTCATACTTGCCGATTGCCGGTTCGGCCGCGCACTCGGACCTGCTCCCAAAGTCCTCCCCATAGTAGGTCTGGACCCCCCTTATCTCAGCATTTGTCTTGCGCGGGCGGAAGGCGATTTTCTCCCCGACGAGAGGCTTGCCGGCCGCCAAGGCCCGGGACGTCTGCGGCAAAAGTCCGACGGCGCGTGGTAGCTCAGAAGGCTGTTTCGGTGAAAGAGTCCTGCGGTAATGGCGCCTTCTTAATAATAGTAACTTGAATAAAAATAACATAAGACAACACGAATAACGGGAGTAGAAGAAGAAGAATTAGGGAGGAAGAAAGCGTAATATAGTGAAGTAGATGGTTTTGTATTCTTATGAGTTGTTTGATTTTGAGTGAGTGAGTGGGATGTGTTGTTTTGGTTGCGTCCTATGTTTTTCTTTTATGGTTCTGTTGTGTCTTATTCTTTTTGTTGTGCCCTCTAATTATTCTTTTTCTGTCTCACTGTGTTGATGTATCGCATTGTTTTGTTGTGTCTTATGTTCTTGTACCTTATTGTAGGTCACTGCCACCGGGGATAAAATCATTTGCAGTCAATAACAAATAATAAAAATAATAATATGGTTAAGTATTTGTAAATCATTAAAATTGGGCTTGCGGTGCCCCGTCTCGAAAGAAATCATCGTATAGCCGTTAACGCATTAAAAGTAAGTCATGTAAGAGACTACGCCTGTGTTTGATGGGTTGTATTGGGACGGTCGCTTCCTGAGGCCAATTCAGACGGCGAGTATAGTTACGGGGCTGCTTCGAAGCACGAGACCGTGCCGTGATAGCGCCTTCCTAAGAATAAGAAATAGAACGAATATAACTTCAGCGGCTAAGTCCGAAATATTCCAAAATGCAGTAAAATATTCTTAATTGAAAAAAAATGGGCTTGCTGTGCACAATAATGCCGTTAATTGTGTAAAAATAAATTTCCGAAATTTAACTCAAAAGTCATGGCTCTGCGGCTATGTCCCGTGGTGCGTGGTACTTGAAATCAGTTCTGCGGCTATGTCCCACCGTGCGTGTTACTTGAGTCGCTTCAGCGGCTAAGTCCGAAAATTTCCAAAATGCAGAAAAATATACATAATTGAAGAAAGTTGGCCTTGCTGTGCTTAATAATATCGTTAATAGATTAAAAATAAATTTCCGCTGTGTTAGGTGGGCCTTACTTGGACGGTACGAATTCTGCGGCTATGTCCCGTGGTGCGTGGTACTTGAAACCAGTTCTGCGGCTATGTCCGACCGTGCGTGTTAGTTGAGTCGCTTCAGCGGCTAAGTCCAAAAAATTTCCAAAATGCAGAAAAATACACATAATTGAAGAAAATTGGGCTTGCTGTGCTTAATAATATCGTTAATAGA
Organism: Zootermopsis nevadensis; assembly: GCF_977971745.1. Taxonomy (NCBI): domain Eukaryota; kingdom Metazoa; phylum Arthropoda; class Insecta; order Blattodea; family Termopsidae; genus Zootermopsis; species Zootermopsis nevadensis. The sequence continues at coordinate 2,209,316 of NW_028259206.1, read as the reverse complement.
TTAAAAATAAATTTCCGCTGTGTTAGCTGGGCCTTACTTGGACGGTACGAATTCTGCGGCTATGTCCCGTGGTGCGTGGTACTTGAAACCAGTTCTGCGGCTATGTCCGACCGTGCGTGTTAGTTGAGTCGCTTCAGCGGCTAAGTCAAAAAATTTCCAAAATGCAGAAAAATACACATAATTGAAGAAAATTGGGCTTGCTGTGCATAGTAATGCCGTTAATTGACTAAAAATAAATTTCCGCTGTGTTAGGTGGGCCTTACTTGGACGGTACGAATTCTGCGGCTATGTCCCGTGGTGCGTGGTACTTGAAACCAGTTCTGCGGCTATGTCCCACCGTGCGTGTTACTTGAGTCGCTTCAGCGGCTAAGTCCGAAAATTTCCAAAATGCAGAAAAATATACATAATTGAAGAAAGTTGGCCTTGCTGTGCTTAATAATATCGTTAATAGATTAAAAATAAATTTCCGCTGTGTTAGGTGGGCCTTACTTGGACGGTACGAATTCTGCGGCTATGTCCCGTGGTGCGTGGTACTTGAAATCAGTTCTGCGGCTGTCCCACCGTGCGTGTTACTTGAGTCGCTTCAGCGGCTAAGTCCGAAAATTTCCAAAATGCAGAAAAATATACATAATTGAAGAAAGTTGGCCTTGCTGTGCTTAATAATATCGTTAATAGATTAAAAATAAATTTCCGCTGTGTTAGGTGGGCCTTACTTGGACGGTACGAATTCTGCGGCTATGTCCCGTGGTGCGTGGTACTTGAAATCAGTTCTGCGGCTATGTCCCACCGTGCGTGTTACTTGAGTCGCTTCAGCGGCTAAGTCCGAAAATTTCCAAAATGCAGAAAAATATACATAATTGAAGAAAGTTGGCCTTGCTGTGCTTAATAATATCGTTAATAGATTAAAAATAAATTTCCGCTGTGTTAGGTGGGCCTTACTTGGACGGTACGAATTCTGCGGCTATGTCCCGTGGTGCGTGGTACTTGAAATCAGTTCTGCGGCTATGTCCCACCGTGCGTGTTACTTGAGTCGCTTCAGCGGCTAAGTCCGAAAATTTCCAAAATGCAGAAAAATATACATAATTGAAGAAAGTTGGCCTTGCTGTGCTTAATAATATCGTTAATAGATTAAAAATAAATTTCCGCTGTGTTAGGTGGGCCTTACTTGGACGGTACGAATTCTGCGGCTATGTCCCGTGGTGCGTGGTACTTGAAATCAGTTCTGCGGCTATGTCCCACCGTGCGTGTTACTTGAGTCGCTTCAGCGGCTAAGTCCGAAAATTTCCAAAATGCAGAAAAATATACATAATTGAAGAAAGTTGGCCTTGCTGTGCTTAATAATATCGTTAATAGATTAAAAATAAATTTCCGCTGTGTTAGGTGGGCCTTACTTGGACGGTACGAATTCTGCGGCTATGTCCCGTGGTGCGTGGTACTTGAAACCAGTTCTGCGGCTATGTCCGACCGTGCGTGTTAGTTGAGTCGCTTCAGCGGCTAAGTCCGAAAATTTCCAAAATGCAGAAAAATATTCATAATTGAAGAAAGTTGGCCTTGCTGTGCATAGTAATGCCGTTAATTGACTAAAAATAAATTTCCGCTGTGTTAGCTGGGCCTTACTTGGACGGTACGAATTCTGCGGCTATGTCCCGTGGTGCGTGGTACTTGAAACCAGTTCTGCGGCTATGTCCGACCGTGCGTGTTAGTTGAGTCGCTTCAGCGGCTAAGTCCAAAAAATTTCCAAAATGCAGAAAAATACACATAATTGAAGAAAATTGGGCTTGCTGTGCATAGTAATGCCGTTAATTGACTAAAAATAAATTTCCGCTGTGTTAGGTGGGCCTTACTTGGACGGTACGAATTCTGCGGCTATGTCCCGTGGTGCGTGGTACTTGAAACCAGTTCTGCGGCTATGTCCCACCGTGCGTGTTACTTGAGTCGCTTCAGCGGCTAAGTCCGAAAATTTCCAAAATGCAGAAAAATATACATAATTGAAGAAAGTTGGCCGTGCTGTGCTTAATAATATCGTTAATAGATTAAAAATAAATTTCCGCTGTGTTAGGTGGGCCTTACTTGGACGGTACGAATTCTGCGGCTATGTCCCGTGGTGCGTGGTACTTGAAATCAGTTCTGCGGCTGTCCCACCGTGCGTGTTACTTGAGTCGCTTCAGCGGCTAAGTCCGAAAATTTCCAAAATGCAGAAAAATATACATAATTGAAGAAAGTTGGCCTTGCTGTGCTTAATAATATCGTTAATAGATTAAAAATAAATTTCCGCTGTGTTAGGTGGGCCTTACTTGGACGGTACGAATTCTGCGGCTATGTCCCGTGGTGCGTGGTACTTGAAACCAGTTCTGCGGCTGTCCCACCGTGCGTGTTACTTGAGTCGCTTCAGCGGCTAAGTCCGAAAATTTCCAAAATGCAGAAAAATATACATAATTGAAGAAAGTTGGCCTTGCTGTGCTTAATAATATCGTTAATAAATTAAAAATAAATTTCCGCTGTGTTAGGTGGGCCTTACTTGGACGGTACGAATTCTGCGGCTATGTCCCGTGGTGCGTGGTACTTGAAACCAGTTCTGCGGCTATGTCCGACCGTGCGTGTTAGTTGAGTCGCTTCAGCGGCTAAGTCCAAAAAATTTCCAAAATGCAGAAAAATACACATAATTGAAGAAAATTGGGCTTGCTGTGCTTAATAATATCGTTAATAGATTAAAAATAAATTTCCGCTGTGTTAGCTGGGCCTTACTTGGACGGTACGAATTCTGCGGCTATGTCCCGTGGTGCGTGGTACTTGAAATCAGTTCTGCGGCTATGTCCCACCGTGCGTGTTACTTGAGTCGCTTCAGCGGCTAAGTCCGAAAATTTCCAAAATGCAGAAAAATATACATAATTGAAGAAAGTTGGCCTTGCTGTGCTTAATAATATCGTTAATAGATTAAAAATAAATTTCCGCTGTGTTAGGTGGGCCTTACTTGGACGGTACGAATTCTGCGGCTATGTCTCGTGGTGCGTGGTACTTGAAATCAGTTCTGCGGCTATGTCCCACCGTGCGTGTTACTTGAGTCGCTTCAGCGGCTAAGTCCGAAAATTTCCAAAATGCAGAAAAATATACATAATTGAAGAAAGTTGGCCTTGCTGTGCTTAATAATATCGTTAATAGATTAAAAATAAATTTCCGCTGTGTTAGGTGGGCCTTACTTGGACGGTACGAATTCTGCGGCTATGTCCCGTGGTGCGTGGTACTTGAAATCAGTTCTGCGGCTATGTCCCACCGTGCGTGTTACTTGAGTCGCTTCAGCGGCTAAGTCCGAAAATTTCCAAAATGCAGAAAAATATTCATAATTGAAGAAAGTTGGCCTTGCTGTGCATAGTAATGCCGTTAATTGACTAAAAATAAATTTCCGCTGTGTTAGCTGGGCCTTACTTGGACGGTACGAATTCTGCGGCTATGTCCCGTGGTGCGTGGTACTTGAAACCAGTTCTGCGGCTATGTCCGACCGTGCGTGTTAGTTGAGTCGCTTCAGCGGCTAAGTCCAAAAAATTTCCAAAATGCAGAAAAATACACATAATTGAAGAAAATTGGGCTTGCTGTGCATAGTAATGCCGTTAATTGACTAAAAATAAATTTCCGCTGTGTTAGGTGGGCCTTACTTGGACGGTACGAATTCTGCGGCTATGTCCCGTGGTGCGTGGTACTTGAAACCAGTTCTGCGGCTATGTCCCACCGTGCGTGTTACTTGAGTCGCTTCAGCGGCTAAGTCCGAAAATTTCCAAAATGCAGAAAAATATACATAATTGAAGAAAGTTGGCCTTGCTGTGCTTAATAATATCGTTAATAGATTAAAAATAAATTTCCGCTGTGTTAGGTGGGCCTTACTTGGACGGTACGAATTCTGCGGCTATGTCCCGTGGTGCGTGGTACTTGAAACCAGTTCTGCGGCTATGTCCGACCGTGCGTGTTAGTTGAGTCGCTTCAGCGGCTAAGTCCAAAAAATTTCCAAAATGCAGAAAAATACACATAATTGAAGAAAATTGGGCTTGCTGTGCTTAATAATATCGTTAATAGATTAAAAATAAATTTCCGCTGTGTTAGCTGGGCCTTACTTGGACGGTACGAATTCTGCGGCTATGTCCCGTGGTGCGTGGTACTTGAAATCAGTTCTGCGGCTATGTCCCACCGTGCGTGTTACTTGAGTCGCTTCAGCGGCTAAGTCCGAAAATTTCCAAAATGCAGAAAAATATACATAATTGAAGAAAGTTGGCCTTGCTGTGCTTAATAATATCGTTAATAGATTAAAAATAAATTTCCGCTGTGTTAGGTGGGCCTTACTTGGACGGTACGAATTCTGCGGCTATGTCCCGTGGTGCGTGGTACTTGAAACCAGTTCTGCGGCTATGTCCGACCGTGCGTGTTAGTTGAGTCGCTTCAGCGGCTAAGTCCAAAAAATTTCCAAAATGCAGAAAAATACACATAATTGAAGAAAATTGGGCTTGCTGTGCATAGTAATGCCGTTAATTGACTAAAAATAAATTTCCGCTGTTTTACTCGGACGTGGGTGTGTTCTGCGGCTATGTATCACGGTGCGTGGTAGTTGAAAGGTCGCTCCAGCGGCTAAGTCCGAAACAAAACATAATGTAGTCGAATATCCATAATTGAAGAAAATTGGGCTTGCTGTGTGCATCATAATGCCGTTAATTGACTAAAAATAAATTTCCGCTGTTTTACTCGGACGTCGGGGTTCTGCGGCTATGTCCCAAGGCGCGTGGTACGTGAAAGGGGTCTAGCTCTGCGGCTAAGTCCCACCGTGCGTGGTACTTGAATGGTCGTTCCAGCGGCTAAGTCCCACGGTGCGTGGTAGTTGCTGGATGGCGCGTGGTAGGTGTTGGCCGGCCTCGGCGGCCACTTAAGAGAGTCAAAACTATAGATCTTCGCTGCCACTCACCCGCGGGGGCTGGGGAATCCCTCCAGCCCGCCAGCGCCCCTCCCCCGCGGGGGGGTGGGGGGGCCGGAGTGACTTCGCGGGGTCTCGAAGCCGGGACCGTAGCGCACGCCCTGAGCGGAACAGGGCACGCCGCTGGCGGGGTTCGAACCCAGGACCTTCTTCGGCCATGCAGCAGCGACCCGATTTCTTGGTGTAGGGCGCCGTGGAGGCACGCGGCGTCCCAGAATCCCCGAAGCGAGGTTCGAACCCAGGAACGTCATAGGCCCCTCGCGGCTGCAGCAGCGACGAGCTTGCGTGGCGTAGGGCGCCGTGGTGGCAGGCGAGCATCGAACCGAGGACTGAGTCCTCGAGGCTGGCCGGAGAACACAGGAGCGTCGTCATCGTCCTCGCGGCGGCGGCGTAGGGCGCCGTGGTGGCCCGCGGCATCTCAGGTGGGCCTAAAACAATTAAGCTAGGTTCGAACCCAGGACGGAGTCCGGACCGAGTCCCCGCGATTAAGAACGCGGTCCCCCGCCCGCCCGCCCGCCCGCCCACACACGCCAGATCTCCGTCCTGCCCCCACCCCCACCCCCGTCCTGACACTACGACCCCGGGTCAAGTGCGGCGTGTCCCGAACCGGCAGGAGGCCTCATACTTGCCGATTGCCGGTTCGGCCGCGCACTCGGACCTGCTCCCAAAGTCCTCCCCATAGTAGGTCTGGACCCCCCTTATCTCAGCATTTGTCTTGCGCGGGCGGAAGGCGATTTTCTCCCCGACGAGAGGCTTGCCGGCCGCCAAGGCCCGGGACGTCTGCGGCAAAAGTCCGACGGCGCGTGGTAGCTCAGAAGGCTGTTTCGGTGAAAGAGTCCTGCGGTAATGGCGCCTTCTTAATAATAGTAACTTGAATAAAAATAACATAAGACAACACGAATAACGGGAGTAGAAGAAGAAGAATTAGGGAGGAAGAAAGCGTAATATAGTGAAGTAGATGGTTTTGTATTCTTATGAGTTGTTTGATTTTGAGTGAGTGAGTGGGATGTGTTGTTTTGGTTGCGTCCTATGTTTTTCTTTTATGGTTCTGTTGTGTCTTATTCTTTTTGTTGTGCCCTCTAATTATTCTTTTTCTGTCTCACTGTGTTGATGTATCGCATTGTTTTGTTGTGTCTTATGTTCTTGTACCTTATTGTAGGTCACTGCCACCGGGGATAAAATCATTTGCAGTCAATAACAAATAATAAAAATAATAATATGGTTAAGTATTTGTAAATCATTAAAATTGGGCTTGCGGTGCCCCGTCTCGAAAGAAATCATCGTATAGCCGTTAACGCATTAAAAGTAAGTCATGTAAGAGACTACGCCTGTGTTTGATGGGTTGTATTGGGACGGTCGCTTCCTGAGGCCAATTCAGACGGCGAGTATAGTTACGGGGCTGCTTCGAAGCACGAGACCGTGCCGTGATAGCGCCTTCCTAAGAATAAGAAATAGAACGAATATAACTTCAGCGGCTAAGTCCGAAATATTCCAAAATGCAGTAAAATATTCTTAATTGAAAAAAAATGGGCTTGCTGTGCACAATAATGCCGTTAATTGTCTAAAAATAAATTTCCGAAATTTAACTCAAAAGTCATGGCTCTGCGGCTATGTCCCGTGGTGCGTGGTACTTGAAATCAGTTCTGCGGCTATGTCCCACCGTGCGTGTTACTTGAGTCGCTTCAGCGGCTAAGTCCGAAAATTTCCAAAATGCAGAAAAATATACATAATTGAAGAAAGTTGGCCTTGCTGTGCTTAATAATATCGTTAATAGATTAAAAATAAATTTCCGCTGTGTTAGGTGGGCCTTACTTGGACGGTACGAATTCTGCGGCTATGTCCCGTGGTGCGTGGTACTTGAAACCAGTTCTGCGGCTATGTCCGACCGTGCGTGTTAGTTGAGTCGCTTCAGCGGCTAAGTCCAAAAAATTTCCAAAATGCAGAAAAATACACATAATTGAAGAAAATTGGGCTTGCTGTGCATAGTAATGCCGTTAATTGACTAAAAATAAATTTCCGCTGTGTTAGGTGGGCCTTACTTGGACGGTACGAATTCTGCGGCTATGTCCCGTGGTGCGTGGTACTTGAAACCAGTTCTGCGGCTATGTCCCACCGTGCGTGTTACTTGAGTCGCTTCAGCGGCTAAGTCCGAAAATTTCCAAAATGCAGAAAAATATACATAATTGAAGAAAGTTGGCCTTGCTGTGCTTAATAATATCGTTAATAGATTAAAAATAAATTTCCGCTGTGTTAGGTGGGCCTTACTTGGACGGTACGAATTCTGCGGCTATGTCCCGTGGTGCGTGGTACTTGAAACCAGTTCTGCGGCTATGTCCCACCGTGCGTGTTACTTGAGTCGCTTCAGCGGCTAAGTCCGAAAATTTCCAAAATGCAGAAAAATACACATAATTGAAGAAAATTGGGCTTGCTGTGCATAGTAATGCCGTTAATTGACTAAAAATAAATTTCCGCTGTGTTAGGTGGGCCTTACTTGGACGGTACGAATTCTGCGGCTATGTCCCGTGGTGCGTGGTACTTGAAACCAGTTCTGCGGCTATGTCCCACCGTGCGTGTTACTTGAGTCGCTTCAGCGGCTAAGTCCGAAAATTTCCAAAATGCAGAAAAATATACATAATTGAAGAAAGTTGGCCTTGCTGTGCTTAATAATATCGTTAATAGATTAAAAATAAATTTCCGCTGTGTTAGGTGGGCCTTACTTGGACGGTACGAATTCTGCGGCTATGTCCCGTGGTGCGTGGTACTTGAAATCAGTTCTGCGGCTGTCCCACCGTGCGTGTTACTTGAGTCGCTTCAGCGGCTAAGTCCGAAAATTTCCAAAATGCAGAAAAATATACATAATTGAAGAAAGTTGGCCTTGCTGTGCTTAATAATATCGTTAATAGATTAAAAATAAATTTCCGCTGTGTTAGGTGGGCCTTACTTGGACGGTACGAATTCTGCGGCTATGTCCCGTGGTGCGTGGTACTTGAAATCAGTTCTGCGGCTATGTCCCACCGTGCGTGTTACTTGAGTCGCTTCAGCGGCTAAGTCCGAAAATTTCCAAAATGCAGAAAAATATACATAATTGAAGAAAGTTGGCCTTGCTGTGCTTGATAATATCGTTAATAGATTAAAAATAAATTTCCGCTGTGTTAGGTGGGCCTTACTTGGACGGTACGAATTCTGCGGCTATGTCCCGTGGTGCGTGGTACTTGAAACCAGTTCTGCGGCTATGTCCGACCGTGCGTGTTAGTTGAGTCGCTTCAGCGGCTAAGTCCAAAAAATTTCCAAAATGCAGAAAAATACACATAATTGAAGAAAATTGGGCTTGCTGTGCTTAATAATATCGTTAATAGATTAAAAATAAATTTCCGCTGTGTTAGGTGGGCCTTACTTGGACGGTACGAATTCTGCGGCTATGTCCCGTGGTGCGTGGTACTTGAAACCAGTTCTGCGGCTATGTCCGACCGTGCGTGTTAGTTGAGTCGCTTCAGCGGCTAAGTCCAAAAAATTTCCAAAATGCAGAAAAATACACATAATTGAAGAAAATTGGGCTTGCTGTGCTTAATAATGTCGTTAATAGATTAAAAATAAATTTCCGCTGTGTTAGGTGGGCCTTACTTGGACGGTACGAATTCTGCGGCTATGTCCCGTGGTGCGTGGTACTTGAAATCAGTTCTGCGGCTATGTCCCACCGTGCGTGTTACTTGAGTCGCTTCAGCGGCTAAGTCCGAAAATTTCCAAAATGCAGAAAAATATACATAATTGAAGAAAGTTGGCCTTGCTGTGCTTAATAATATCGTTAATAGATTAAAAATAAATTTCCGCTGTGTTAGGTGGGCCTTACTTGGACGGTACGAATTCTGCGGCTATGTCCCGTGGTGCGTGGTACTTGAAACCAGTTCTGCGGCTATGTCCGACCGTGCGTGTTAGTTGAGTCGCTTCAGCGGCTAAGTCCAAAAAATTTCCAAAATGCAGAAAAATACACATAATTGAAGAAAATTGGGCTTGCTGTGCTTAATAATATCGTTAATAGATTAAAAATAAATTTCCGCTGTGTTAGCTGGGCCTTACTTGGACGGTACGAATTCTGCGGCTATGTCCCGTGGTGCGTGGTACTTGAAATCAGTTCTGCGGCTGTCCCACCGTGCGTGTTACTTGAGTCGCTTCAGCGGCTAAGTCCGAAAATTTCCAAAATGCAGAAAAATATACATAATTGAAGAAAGTTGGCCTTGCTGTGCTTAATAATATCGTTAATAGATTAAAAATAAATTTCCGCTGTGTTAGGTGGGCCTTATTTGGACGGTACGAATTCTGCGGCTATGTCCCGTGGTGCGTGGTACTTGAAATCAGTTCTGCGGCTATGTCCCACCGTGCGTGTTACTTGAGTCGCTTCAGCGGCTAAGTCCGAAAATTTCCAAAATGCAGAAAAATATACATAATTGAAGAAAGTTGGCCTTGCTGTGCTTAATAATATCGTTAATAGATTAAAAATAAATTTCCGCTGTGTTAGGTGGGCCTTACTTGGACGGTACGAATTCTGCGGCTATGTCCCGTGGTGCGTGGTACTTGAAATCAGTTCTGCGGCTATGTCCCACCGTGCGTGTTACTTGAGTCGCTTCAGCGGCTAAGTCCGAAAATTTCCAAAATGCAGAAAAATATTCATAATTGAAGAAAGTTGGCCTTGCTGTGCATAGTAATGCCGTTAATTGACTAAAAATAAATTTCCGCTGTGTTAGCTGGGCCTTACTTGGACGGTACGAATTCTGCGGCTATGTCCCGTGGTGCGTGGTACTTGAAACCAGTTCTGCGGCTATGTCCGACCGTGCGTGTTAGTTGAGTCGCTTCAGCGGCTAAGTCCAAAAAATTTCCAAAATGCAGAAAAATACACATAATTGAAGAAAATTGGGCTTGCTGTGCATAGTAATGCCGTTAATTGACTAAAAATAAATTTCCGCTGTGTTAGGTGGGCCTTACTTGGACGGTACGAATTCTGCGGCTATGTCCCGTGGTGCGTGGTACTTGAAACCAGTTCTGCGGCTATGTCCCACCGTGCGTGTTACTTGAGTCGCTTCAGCGGCTAAGTCCGAAAATTTCCAAAATGCAGAAAAATATACATAATTGAAGAAAGTTGGCCTTGCTGTGCTTAATAATATCGTTAATAGATTAAAAATAAATTTCCGCTGTGTTAGGTGGGCCTTACTTGGACGGTACGAATTCTGCGGCTATGTCCCGTGGTGCGTGGTACTTGAAACCAGTTCTGCGGCTATGTCCGACCGTGCGTGTTAGTTGAGTCGCTTCAGCGGCTAAGTCCAAAAAATTTCCAAAATGCAGAAAAATACACATAATTGAAGAAAATTGGGCTTGCTGTGCTTAATAATATCGTTAATAGATTAAAAATAAATTTCCGCTGTGTTAGCTGGGCCTTACTTGGACGGTACGAATTCTGCGGCTATGTCCCGTGGTGCGTGGTACTTGAAATCAGTTCTGCGGCTATGTCCCACCGTGCGTGTTACTTGAGTCGCTTCAGCGGCTAAGTCCGAAAATTTCCAAAATGCAGAAAAATATACATAATTGAAGAAAGTTGGCCTTGCTGTGCTTAATAATATCGTTAATAGATTAAAAATAAATTTCCGCTGTGTTAGGTGGGCCTTACTTGGACGGTACGAATTCTGCGGCTATGTCCCGTGGTGCGTGGTACTTGAAACCAGTTCTGCGGCTATGTCCGACCGTGCGTGTTAGTTGAGTCGCTTCAGCGGCTAAGTCCAAAAAATTTCCAAAATGCAGAAAAATACACATAATTGAAGAAAATTGGGCTTGCTGTGCATAGTAATGCCGTTAATTGACTAAAAATAAATTTCCGCTGTTTTACTCGGACGTGGGTGTGTTCTGCGGCTATGTATCACGGTGCGTGGTAGTTGAAAGGTCGCTCCAGCGGCTAAGTCCGAAACAAAACATAATGTAGTCGAATATCCATAATTGAAGAAAATTGGGCTTGCTGTGTGCATCATAATGCCGTTAATTGACTAAAAATAAATTTCCGCTGTTTTACTCGGACGTCGGGGTTCTGCGGCTATGTCCCAAGGCGCGTGGTACGTGAAAGGGGTCTAGCTCTGCGGCTAAGTCCCACCGTGCGTGGTACTTGAATGGTCGTTCCAGCGGCTAAGTCCCACGGTGCGTGGTAGTTGCTGGATGGCGCGTGGTAGGTGTTGGCCGGCCTCGGCGGCCACTTAAGAGAGTCAAAACTATAGATCTTCGCTGCCACTCACCCGCGGGGGCTGGGGAATCCCTCCAGCCCGCCAGCGCCCCTCCCCCGCGGGGGGGTGGGGGGGCCGGAGTGACTTCGCGGGGTCTCGAAGCCGGGACCGTAGCGCACGCCCTGAGCGGAACAGGGCACGCCGCTGGCGGGGTTCGAACCCAGGACCTTCTTCGGCCATGCAGCAGCGACCCGATTTCTTGGTGTAGGGCGCCGTGGAGGCACGCGGCGTCCCAGAATCCCCGAAGCGAGGTTCGAACCCAGGAACGTCATAGGCCCCTCGCGGCTGCAGCAGCGACGAGCTTGCGTGGCGTAGGGCGCCGTGGTGGCAGGCGAGCATCGAACCGAGGACTGAGTCCTCGAGGCTGGCCGGAGAACACAGGAGCGTCGTCATCGTCCTCGCGGCGGCGGCGTAGGGCGCCGTGGTGGCCCGCGGCATCTCAGGTGGGCCTAAAACAATTAAGCTAGGTTCGAACCCAGGACGGAGTCCGGACCGAGTCCCCGCGATTAAGAACGCGGTCCCCCGCCCGCCCGCCCGCCCGCCCACACACGCCAGATCTCCGTCCTGCCCCCACCCCCACCCCCGTCCTGACACTACGACCCCGGGTCAAGTGCGGCGTGTCCCGAACCGGCAGGAGGCCTCATACTTGCCGATTGCCGGTTCGGCCGCGCACTCGGACCTGCTCCCAAAGTCCTCCCCATAGTAGGTCTGGACCCCCCTTATCTCAGCATTTGTCTTGCGCGGGCGGAAGGCGATTTTCTCCCCGACGAGAGGCTTGCCGGCCGCCAAGGCCCGGGACGTCTGCGGCAAAAGTCCGACGGCGCGTGGTAGCTCAGAAGGCTGTTTCGGTGAAAGAGTCCTGCGGTAATGGCGCCTTCTTAATAATAGTAACTTGAATAAAAATAACATAAGACAACACGAATAACGGGAGTAGAAGAAGAAGAATTAGGGAGGAAGAAAGCGTAATATAGTGAAGTAGATGGTTTTGTATTCTTATGAGTTGTTTGATTTTGAGTGAGTGAGTGGGATGTGTTGTTTTGGTTGCGTCCTATGTTTTTCTTTTATGGTTCTGTTGTGTCTTATTCTTTTTGTTGTGCCCTCTAATTATTCTTTTTCTGTCTCACTGTGTTGATGTATCGCATTGTTTTGTTGTGTCTTATGTTCTTGTACCTTATTGTAGGTCACTGCCACCGGGGATAAAATCATTTGCAGTCAATAACAAATAATAAAAATAATAATATGGTTAAGTATTTGTAAATCATTAAAATTGGGCTTGCGGTGCCCCGTCTCGAAAGAAATCATCGTATAGCCGTTAACGCATTAAAAGTAAGTCATGTAAGAGACTACGCCTGTGTTTGATGGGTTGTATTGGGACGGTCGCTTCCTGAGGCCAATTCAGACGGCGAGTATAGTTACGGGGCTGCTTCGAAGCACGAGACCGTGCCGTGATAGCGCCTTCCTAAGAATAAGAAATAGAACGAATATAACTTCAGCGGCTAAGTCCAAAAAATTTCCAAAATGCAGAAAAATACACATAATTGAAGAAAATTGGGCTTGCTGTGCATAGTAATGCCGTTAATTGACTAAAAATAAATTTCCGCTGTGTTAGGTGGGCCTTACTTGGACGGTACGAATTCTGCGGCTATGTCCCGTGGTGCGTGGTACTTGAAACCAGTTCTGCGGCTATGTCCCACCGTGCGTGTTACTTGAGTCGCTTCAGCGGCTAAGTCCGAAAATTTCCAAAATGCAGAAAAATATACATAATTGAAGAAAGTTGGCCTTGCTGTGCTTAATAATATCGTTAATAGATTAAAAATAAATTTCCGCTGTGTTAGGTGGGCCTTACTTGGACGGTACGAATTCTGCGGCTATGTCCCGTGGTGCGTGGTACTTGAAACCAGTTCTGCGGCTATGTCCGACCGTGCGTGTTAGTTGAGTCGCTTCAGCGGCTAAGTCCAAAAAATTTCCAAAATGCAGAAAAATACACATAATTGAAGAAAATTGGGCTTGCTGTGCTTAATAATATCGTTAATAGATTAAAAATAAATTTCCGCTGTGTTAGCTGGGCCTTACTTGGACGGTACGAATTCTGCGGCTATGTCCCGTGGTGCGTGGTACTTGAAATCAGTTCTGCGGCTATGTCCCACCGTGCGTGTTACTTGAGTCGCTTCAGCGGCTAAGTCCGAAAATTTCCAAAATGCAGAAAAATATACATAATTGAAGAAAGTTGGCCTTGCTGTGCTTAATAATATCGTTAATAGATTAAAAATAAATTTCCGCTGTGTTAGGTGGGCCTTACTTGGACGGTACGAATTCTGCGGCTATGTCCCGTGGTGCGTGGTACTTGAAACCAGTTCTGCGGCTATGTCCGACCGTGCGTGTTAGTTGAGTCGCTTCAGCGGCTAAGTCCAAAAAATTTCCAAAATGCAGAAAAATACACATAATTGAAGAAAATTGGGCTTGCTGTGCATAGTAATGCCGTTAATTGACTAAAAATAAATTTCCGCTGTTTTACTCGGACGTGGGTGTGTTCTGCGGCTATGTATCACGGTGCGTGGTAGTTGAAAGGTCGCTCCAGCGGCTAAGTCCGAAACAAAACATAATGTAGTCGAATATCCATAATTGAAGAAAATTGGGCTTGCTGTGTGCATCATAATGCCGTTAATTGACTAAAAATAAATTTCCGCTGTTTTACTCGGACGTCGGGGTTCTGCGGCTATGTCCCAAGGCGCGTGGTACGTGAAAGGGGTCTAGCTCTGCGGCTAAGTCCCACCGTGCGTGGTACTTGAATGGTCGTTCCAGCGGCTAAGTCCCACGGTGCGTGGTAGTTGCTGGATGGCGCGTGGTAGGTGTTGGCCGGCCTCGGCGGCCACTTAAGAGAGTCAAAACTATAGATCTTCGCTGCCACTCACCCGCGGGGGCTGGGGAATCCCTCCAGCCCGCCAGCGCCCCTCCCCCGCGGGGGGGTGGGGGGGCCGGAGTGACTTCGCGGGGTCTCGAAGCCGGGACCGTAGCGCACGCCCTGAGCGGAACAGGGCACGCCGTTGGCGGGGTTCGAACCCAGGACCTTCTTCGGCCATGCAGCAGCGACCCGATTTCTTGGTGTAGGGCGCCGTGGAGGCACGCGGCGTCCCAGAATCCCCGAAGCGAGGTTCGAACCCAGGAACGTCATAGGCCCCTCGCGGCTGCAGCAGCGACGAGCTTGCGTGGCGTAGGGCGCCGTGGTGGCAGGCGAGCATCGAACCGAGGACTGAGTCCTCGAGGCTGGCCGGAGAACACAGGAGCGTCGTCATCGTCCTCGCGGCGGCGGCGTAGGGCGCCGTGGTGGCCCGCGGCATCTCAGGTGGGCCTAAAACAATTAAGCTAGGTTCGAACCCAGGACGGAGTCCGGACCGAGTCCCCGCGATTAAGAACGCGGTCCCCCGCCCGCCCGCCCGCCCGCCCACACACGCCAGATCTCCGTCCTGCCCCCACCCCCACCCCCGTCCTGACACTACGACCCCGGGTCAAGTGCGGCGTGTCCCGAACCGGCAGGAGGCCTCATACTTGCCGATTGCCGGTTCGGCCGCGCACTCGGACCTGCTCCCAAAGTCCTCCCCATAGTAGGTCTGGACCCCCCTTATCTCAGCATTTGTCTTGCGCGGGCGGAAGGCGATTTTCTCCCCGACGAGAGGCTTGCCGGCCGCCAAGGCCCGGGACGTCTGCGGCAAAAGTCCGACGGCGCGTGGTAGCTCAGAAGGCTGTTTCGGTGAAAGAGTCCTGCGGTAATGGCGCCTTCTTAATAATAGTAACTTGAATAAAAATAACATAAGACAACACGAATAACGGGAGTAGAAGAAGAAGAATTAGGGAGGAAGAAAGCGTAATATAGTGAAGTAGATGGTTTTGTATTCTTATGAGTTGTTTGATTTTGAGTGAGTGAGTGGGATGTGTTGTTTTGGTTGCGTCCTATGTTTTTCTTTTATGGTTCTGTTGTGTCTTATTCTTTTTGTTGTGCCCTCTAATTATTCTTTTTCTGTCTCACTGTGTTGATGTATCGCATTGTTTTGTTGTGTCTTATGTTCTTGTACCTTATTGTAGGTCACTGCCACCGGGGATAAAATCATTTGCAGTCAATAACAAATAATAAAAATAATAATATGGTTAAGTATTTGTAAATCATTAAAATTGGGCTTGCGGTGCCCCGTCTCGAAAGAAATCATCGTATAGCCGTTAACGCATTAAAAGTAAGTCATGTAAGAGACTACGCCTGTGTTTGATGGGTTGTATTGGGACGGTCGCTTCCTGAGGCCAATTCAGACGGCGAGTATAGTTACGGGGCTGCTTCGAAGCACGAGACCGTGCCGTGATAGCGCCTTCCTAAGAATAAGAAATAGAACGAATATAACTTCAGCGGCTAAGTCCGAAATATTCCAAAATGCAGTAAAATATTCTTAATTGAAAAAAAATGGGCTTGCTGTGCACAATAATGCCGTTAATTGTCTAAAAATAAATTTCCGAAATTTAACTCAAAAGTCATGGCTCTGCGGCTATGTCCCGTGGTGCGTGGTACTTGAAATCAGTTCTGCGGCTATGTCCCACCGTGCGTGTTACTTGAGTCGCTTCAGCGGCTAAGTCCGAAAATTTCCAAAATGCAGAAAAATATACATAATTGAAGAAAGTTGGCCTTGCTGTGCTTAATAATATCGTTAATAGATTAAAAATAAATTTCCGCTGTGTTAGGTGGGCCTTACTTGGACGGTACGAATTCTGCGGCTATGTCCCGTGGTGCGTGGTACTTGAAACCAGTTCTGCGGCTATGTCCGACCGTGCGTGTTAGTTGAGTCGCTTCAGCGGCTAAGTCCAAAAAATTTCCAAAATGCAGAAAAATACACATAATTGAAGAAAATTGGGCTTGCTGTGCATAGTAATGCCGTTAATTGACTAAAAATAAATTTCCGCTGTGTTAGGTGGGCCTTACTTGGACGGTACGAATTCTGCGGCTATGTCCCGTGGTGCGTGGTACTTGAAACCAGTTCTGCGGCTATGTCCCACCGTGCGTGTTACTTGAGTCGCTTCAGCGGCTAAGTCCGAAAATTTCCAAAATGCAGAAAAATATACATAATTGAAGAAAGTTGGCCTTGCTGTGCTTAATAATATCGTTAATAGATTAAAAATAAATTTCCGCTGTGTTAGGTGGGCCTTACTTGGACGGTACGAATTCTGCGGCTATGTCCCGTGGTGCGTGGTACTTGAAACCAGTTCTGCGGCTATGTCCCACCGTGCGTGTTACTTGAGTCGCTTCAGCGGCTAAGTCCGAAAATTTCCAAAATGCAGAAAAATACACATAATTGAAGAAAATTGGGCTTGCTGTGCATAGTAATGCCGTTAATTGACTAAAAATAAATTTCCGCTGTGTTAGGTGGGCCTTACTTGGACGGTACGAATTCTGCGGCTATGTCCCGTGGTGCGTGGTACTTGAAACCAGTTCTGCGGCTATGTCCCACCGTGCGTGTTACTTGAGTCGCTTCAGCGGCTAAGTCCGAAAATTTCCAAAATGCAGAAAAATATACATAATTGAAGAAAGTTGGCCTTGCTGTGCTTAATAATATCGTTAATAGATTAAAAATAAATTTCCGCTGTGTTAGGTGGGCCTTACTTGGACGGTACGAATTCTGCGGCTATGTCCCGTGGTGCGTGGTACTTGAAATCAGTTCTGCGGCTGTCCCACCGTGCGTGTTACTTGAGTCGCTTCAGCGGCTAAGTCCGAAAATTTCCAAAATGCAGAAAAATATACATAATTGAAGAAAGTTGGCCTTGCTGTGCTTAATAATATCGTTAATAGATTAAAAATAAATTTCCGCTGTGTTAGGTGGGCCTTACTTGGACGGTACGAATTCTGCGGCTATGTCCCGTGGTGCGTGGTACTTGAAATCAGTTCTGCGGCTATGTCCCACCGTGCGTGTTACTTGAGTCGCTTCAGCGGCTAAGTCCGAAAATTTCCAAAATGCAGAAAAATATACATAATTGAAGAAAGTTGGCCTTGCTGTGCTTGATAATATCGTTAATAGATTAAAAATAAATTTCCGCTGTGTTAGGTGGGCCTTACTTGGACGGTACGAATTCTGCGGCTATGTCCCGTGGTGCGTGGTACTTGAAACCAGTTCTGCGGCTATGTCCGACCGTGCGTGTTAGTTGAGTCGCTTCAGCGGCTAAGTCCAAAAAATTTCCAAAATGCAGAAAAATACACATAATTGAAGAAAATTGGGCTTGCTGTGCTTAATAATATCGTTAATAGATTAAAAATAAATTTCCGCTGTGTTAGGTGGGCCTTACTTGGACGGTACGAATTCTGCGGCTATGTCCCGTGGTGCGTGGTACTTGAAACCAGTTCTGCGGCTATGTCCGACCGTGCGTGTTAGTTGAGTCGCTTCAGCGGCTAAGTCCAAAAAATTTCCAAAATGCAGAAAAATACACATAATTGAAGAAAATTGGGCTTGCTGTGCTTAATAATGTCGTTAATAGATTAAAAATAAATTTCCGCTGTGTTAGGTGGGCCTTACTTGGACGGTACGAATTCTGCGGCTATGTCCCGTGGTGCGTGGTACTTGAAACCAGTTCTGCGGCTATGTCCGACCGTGCGTGTTAGTTGAGTCGCTTCAGCGGCTAAGTCCGAAAATTTCCAAAATGCAGAAAAATATTCATAATTGAAGAAAGTTGGCCTTGCTGTGCATAGTAATGCCGTTAATTGACTAAAAATAAATTTCCGCTGTGTTAGGTGGGCCTTACTTGGACGGGACGAATTCTGCGGCTATGTCCCGTGGTGCGTGGTACTTGAAATCAGTTCTGCGGCTATGTCCGACCGTGCGTGTTAGTTGAGTCGCTTCAGCGGCTAAGTCCAAAAAATTTCCAAAATGCAGAAAAATACACATAATTGAAGAAAATTGGGCTTGCTGTGCTTAATAAAATCGTTAATAGATTAAAAATAAATTACCGCTGTGTTAGGTGGGCCTTACTTGGACGGTACGAATTCTGCGGCTATGTCCCGTGGTGCGTGGTACTTGAAATCAGTTCTGCGGCTATGTCCCACCGTGCGTGTTACTTGAGTCGCTTCAGCGGCTAAGTCCGAAAATTTCCAAAATGCAGAAAAATATACATAATTGAAGAAAGTTGGCCTTGCTGTGCTTAATAATATCGTTAATAGATTAAAAATAAATTTCCGCTGTGTTAGGTGGGCCTTACTTGGACGGTACGAATTCTGCGGCTATGTCCCGTGGTGCGTGGTACTTGAAACCAGTTCTGCGGCTATGTCCGACCGTGCGTGTTAGTTGAGTCGCTTCAGCGGCTAAGTCCAAAAAATTTCCAAAATGCAGAAAAATACACATAATTGAAGAAAATTGGGCTTGCTGTGCTTAATAATATCGTTAATAGATTAAAAATAAATTTCCGCTGTGTTAGCTGGGCCTTACTTGGACGGTACGAATTCTGCGGCTATGTCCCGTGGTGCGTGGTACTTGAAATCAGTTCTGCGGCTATGTCCCACCGTGCGTGTTACTTGAGTCGCTTCAGCGGCTAAGTCCGAAAATTTCCAAAATGCAGAAAAATATACATAATTGAATAAAGTTGGCCTTGCTGTGCTTAATAATATCGTTAATAGATTAAAAATAAATTTCCGCTGTGTTAGGTGGGCCTTACTTGGACGGTACGAATTCTGCGGCTATGTCCCGTGGTGCGTGGTACTTGAAACCAGTTCTGCGGCTATGTCCGACCGTGCGTGTTAGTTGAGTCGCTTCAGCGGCTAAGTCCGAAAATTTCCAAAATGCAGAAAAATATTCATAATTGAAGAAAGTTGGCCTTGCTGTGCATAGTAATGCCGTTAATTGACTAAAAATAAATTTCCGCTGTGTTAGGTGGGCCTTAATTGGACGGTACGAATTCTGCGGCTATGTCCCGTGGTGCGTGGTACTTGAAACCAGTTCTGCGGCTATGTCCGACCGTGCGTGTTAGTTGAGTCGCTTCAGCGGCTAAGTCCGAAAATTTCCAAAATGCAGAAAAATATTCATAATTGAAGAAAGTTGGCCTTGCTGTGCATAGTAATGCCGTTAATTGACTAAAAATAAATTTCCGCTGTGTTAGCTGGGCCTTACTTGGACGGTACGAATTCTGCGGCTATGTCCCGTGGTGCGTGGTACATGAAACCAGTTCTGCGGCTATGTCCGACCGTGCGTGTTAGTTGAGTCGCTTCAGCGGCTAAGTCCGAAAATTTCTAAAGTGCAGAAAAATATTAAATAAAGCGGTTATATAAGTAAGTATGTGTATGTATTCTAACATATACAAAATTTAGTATGATCGGAAATGATTAAGGAAGAGAAAAACTTAATTAAAATTTCTGGCGGCAGCCGAGGGGCCATCCGCCGGTGTCCGCGGCTCTGCCTCTTCCGTGACTGACGAATGCTGAGATAAGGGGGGTCCAGACTATAGTATATGAGCTTGGCGAGCGAGGCTCTCCTCGAGCAGGGGGAAGTCTGAGATTGGACTACCGGCCGCCGGGGACCCTGTCGCCGGCAGGCCATTCGCGCTTCCGCCCCGCGTTGGCTGAGGCAGTTTAGGGCAAGAGTGGCACAAGTGCACCGACCGCCGTGTCCTTTGGGGTCGGCGCCCGTCACCCCGCTCAGTGGCCGGCGAAGACCGGCCGAGTCTCGGGTTCGAGTCGGCACAGGACACTGAGTGCAAGAGTGACACAAGTAACGGCGTTCACGGGCGGCCTCTGGGAGATTGCCCTCAGTACCACCGGGCAACGCGGGGGACTGCAGGCCTCGACCCGCGCCGCTCGATCCCCGTTTAGGGCAAGAGTGGCACAAGTGCACCGACCGCCGTGTCCTTTGGGGTCGGCGCCCGTCACCCCGCTCAGTGGCCGGCGAAGACTGGTCGAGTCTCGGGTTCGAGTCGGCACTCGAGCCTGAGTGCAAGAGTGGCACAAGTGATGGTCTTCACGGGCGGCCTCTGGGAAGCTGCCCCTAGTACCAGCGGACAACAGCGAGGGACTGCAGGCCTCGGCCCGCGCTACTTGCGACCGTTTAGGGCAAGAGGGGCACAAGTGTATCGACCGCCGTGTAATTTGTGGTCAACCCGCGCTGTTGCCTGCGAAGACCGGCCGAGTCTCGGGTTCGAGTCGGCACAGGGCACTGAGTGCAAGAGTGACACAAGTAACGGCCTTCACGGGCGGCCTCTGGGAGATTGCCCTCAGTACCACCGGGCAACGCGGGGGACTGCAGGCCTCGTCCCGCGCCGCTCGATCCCCGTTTAGGGCAAGAGTGGCACATGTGCACCGATCGCCGTCTTCAACGGGGTCGGCGCCCGTCAACCCGCGCAGTGGCCGGCGGAGGCTCCGGTTCGAGTCGGCACTCGATTCCGAGTGCAAGAGTGGCACACGTGACGGCCTTCACGGGCGGCCTCTGGGAAGCTGCACTTAGTACCAGCGGACAACCGCGGGGGAATGCTTTCCTCGGCCCGGTGTACTTGCAACCGTTTAGTGCAAGTGGGGCACAAATGCACCGACCGCCGAGTCCATCGGGGTTGGCGCACGTCAACACGCGCGGTGTCCGGCGGAGGCTCGGGCTCGAGTCGGCCCTCGACTACGAGTGCAAGAGTGGCACATGTGACGGCCTTTACAGGTGGCTTCTGTGAGCCGGCCCTTAGTACCAGCGTGCATCCGCGGGAGACTGAAGACCTCTCCCCGCGCTGCTCGAACCCCGTTTAGGGCAAGAGGGGCACATGTGCACCGATCGCCGTCTTCATCGGGGACGGCGCCCGTCAACCCACGCAGTGGCCGGCGGAGGCTCCGGTTCGAGTCGGCACTCGATTCCGAGTGCAAGAGCGGCACACGTGACGGCCTTCACGGGCGGCCTCTGGGAAGCTGCACTTAGAACCAGCGCGCATCCGCCGGGGGACTGCTGGCCTCGGCCCGCTCTACTTGCAACCGTTTAGGGCAAGTGGAGCACAAGTGCACCGACCGCCGTGTCCATCGGGGTTGGCGCACGTCATCACGCGCGGTGTCCGGCGGAGACTCGGGCTCGAGTCGGCACTCATCTACGAGTGCAAGAGTGGCACATGTGAAGGCCTTAACGGGCGGCCTCTGGGAAGCTGCACTTAGAACGAGCGCGCATCCGCCGGGGACTGAATTCCTCTCCCCGCGCTGCTCGAACCCCGTTTAGGGCATGGGGGGCACATGTGCACCGATCGCCGTCTTCATCGGGGTCGGCGCCCGTCAACCCACGCAGTGGCCGGCGGAGGCTCCGGTTCGAGTCGGCACTCGATTCCGAGTGCAAGAGTGGCACAAGTGATGGCCTTCACGGGCGGCCTCTCGGAAGCTGCACTTAGAACGAGCGCGCATCCGCCGGGGACTGAATTCCTCTCCCCGCGCTGCTCGAACCCCGTTTAGGGCAAGAGGGGCACAAGTGTACAGAAGTCCGTCTCCTGGGGAATCGCGTGCTCGGCTGCCCTCAATGGACAGGCAGAAGCAGGGGTCTGCTCGTAGGTGACTCGGCACTCGAGTGCAAGATTGGCGCAAGTGACGACTTCTCGTGCGGTCACGGTGAGGCTGCCGGCGGTGTCTCTGGCTTCTGCCGC
>NW_028259206.1:2177500-2182500 GCF_977971745.1 Zootermopsis nevadensis | reverse complement strand
TTCCGACCTCAGATCAGGCGAGACTACCCGCTGAATTTAAGCATATTACTAGGCGGAGGAAAAGAAACTAACAAGGATTCCCCCAGTAGCTGCGAGCGAACAGGGAAGAGCCCAGCACGGAATCCCGCGCGGAGACGTGCAGGGAGATGTCGTGTGTGGGAGGTCCCACTCTCCCGGGGCGCGGTCCAGCGAGTCCAAGTCTCCCTTGAATGGGGCCATCGCCCGCAGAGGGTGCCAGGCCCGTAGGACCGCGGCCGCTCCCGGGTGGGGACTCTCCTCAGAGTCGTGTTCCTTGAGAGTGGAGCACTAAGAGGGTGGTAAACTCCATCTAAGGCTAAATATGACCACGAGACCGATAGCGAACAAGTACCGTGAGGGAAAGTTGAAAAGAACTTTGAAGAGAGAGTTCAATAGTACGTGAAACCGTTCAGGGGTAAACGGGAGAGACCCGGAAGACCGATTGGGGAGATTCAGCCCCGTCCGCGCAGTGCCGGCCCCCGGGCGGGTGCTCCCGGATGTTCCCGGCCGCCGGTCGCGCCGCGAGGCGCGCGCCGGTGCGAGTCGGGCCCACCGGCCGCTCGGGGTCTAAAGCCGCGGCCGCGGCGGGGTGCATTTCCTGCCCCTAGTAGGACGTCGGGACCCGTTGGAGGAGCAGGTCCCTCGCGGACCATTGCGGCCTAAGGCCCGGGACAGAGACCGGGGTGGCTTCCGCCGAGGCGCGGGACAAGGGCCGCCCCGGACCCCGGTACATAGCCTGGCCGCCCTCCGACGGTCTGTTTTTTCGTGGTAGCTGGCCCGCTGCCCCCGCCCTCCGCCCGCGAGGGAGGTAAGGGCGGGACGCGAGCGTCCGGTCCGCCGGGGCAAGCTCTCCGGCCGAGGCCGCGGTGCCGTGGCTCTCGCCACGTCCCCGGCCCCCGGCAGGCTGCTGGCCCCCGGAGCCCTCGGACAGCTTTTGGCCGCTCCCGTCTCCGGCGCTTCAGCTTCGGGTGCTCTCCCGACCCGTCTTGAAACACGGACCAAGGAGTCTAACATGTGCGCGAGTCACTGGGACTCATACTAAACCCAGAGGCGCAGTGAAAGCGTGGGGCGCGCCCGGTACGCCGGGCCGCCTCTAAGGGAGGACGGCCGGTCGTGCCTCTCACGGGGTGCGGCCGGCAAGCACTCCCGGGGCGCCTCGGCCCAGGCCGCAGGCGCACCCGGAGCGCACACGTTGGGACCCGAAAGATGGTGAACTATGCCCGGCCAGGACGAAGTCAGGGGAAACCCTGATGGAGGTCCGCAGCGATTCTGACGTGCAAATCGATCGTCAGAGCTGGGTATAGGGGCGAAAGACTAATCGAACCATCTAGTAGCTGGTTCCCTCCGAAGTTTCCCTCAGGATAGCTGGCGCCGAGTTGGAATGGGACCAGTCTCATCCGGTAAAGCGAATGATTAGAGGCCTTGGGGCCGAAACGACCTCAACCTATTCTCAAACTTTAAATGGGTGAGATCTCCGGCTTGCTTGAGCGAAGCCGCGAGACAAGAGAGAGTGGGGGGGGCTTGCTCTCCCCCTCTCTCCCACTCGGATGATGGTGCCAAGTGGGCCAATTTTGGTAAGCAGAACTGGCGCTGTGGGATGAACCAAACGCCGGGTTAAGGCGCCTAAACCGGAGCTCATGGGAGACCATGAAAGGCGTTGGTTGCTTAAGACAGCAGGACGGTGGCCATGGAAGTCGGAATCCGCTAAGGAGTGTGTAACAACTCACCTGCCGAAGCAACTAGCCCTGAAAATGGATGGCGCTAAAGCTCCGTGCCTATACCCGGCCGCCGGAAGGCAAAGGCGTGTAAGCTGAAGCCCCGGCGAGTAGGAGGGCGCGGCGGTGTGCGCGGAAGGGTCAGGGCGCGAGCCCGCCTGGAGCCGCCGCCGGTGCAGATCTTGGTGGTAGTAGCAAATACTCAAGCGAGGGCCTTGAGGGCTGATGCGGAGAAGGGTTTCGTGTGAACAGCCGTTGCACACGAGTCAGTCGATCCTAAGCCCTAGGAGAAATCCGATGTCGATGCGGCGGGGTGACTCCCCGCCCGTCGAGGGCGAAAGGGAATCCGGTTCCTATTCCGGAACCCGGCAGCGGAACCGAACCGTCGGGCCCCTCGAAAGAGAAGCTCGTCGGGGTAACCCAAAGGGACCCGGAGACGCCGTCGGGAGACCCGGGCAGAGTTTTCTGTTCTGCATAAGCGTTCGAGTTCCCTGGAATCCTCTAGCAGGGAGATAGGGTTTGGAACGCGAAGAGCACCGCAGTTGCGGCGGTGTCCGGGTCGTCCCCTCGGACCTTGAAAATCCGGGAGAGGGCTACGCGGAGGTGTCGCGCCGGTTCGTACCCATATCCGCAGCAGGTCTCCAAGGTGAGGAGCCTCTAGTCGATAGACTAATGTAGGTAAGGGAAGTCGGCAAATTGGATCCGTAACTTCGGGATAAGGATTGGCTCTGAGGACCGGGGCGCGTCGGGCGTGGTCGGGAAGCGGGCCTGTGCCAACGAGCCGGGCCTGGGCGAGGCGATGCCGCCCGGCAACGGGCGCGCGGATCCGAGCTCGGTCCCGTGCCTTGGCCTCCCGCGGATCTTCCACGCTGCGAGGGGCCGCGCTAGCTCGCGGCGTACTCTTCGGCCGCCACTCAACGGTCGACTCAGAACTGGCACGGACTTGGGGAATCCGACTGTCTAATTAAAACAAAGCATTGCGAGGGCCCTAGCGGGTGTTGACGCAATGTGATTTCTGCCCAGTGCTCTGAATGTCAAAGTGAAGAAATTCAAGCAAGCGCGGGTAAACGGCGGGAGTAACTATGACTCTCTTAAGGGATGACTCCGGCCCTTAACCCTAGGCCTTTGTGTCTAGGGACATGTCTAGGTCCGGTTATTACCACCTGAGAGTCGGGCAACGATTGGGTCACCACTCAGCTAAACTTCAACGGAGGAATCTCCCAATGGGTTAGCCACCTGGGAGGTTACCAACAGGCTTTCGATCTTGAGAACAGAGCCTCGGACTTCGGAGAGTATGACCCCGCTCTTCGTCGTAGGCTTCGGCCACGGCAGGGGGCTACTAATGACGATGGCGCAACCATGGACAACGAGCTATTCATAATTAAGCTCCCTTTTCAATCTTATTCCTGCCCTACTTGTCTCCGTAGTGGCAGGGGGAGCTATGTCGCACTTAGCCTAAGTGATATCATCCTTCATCACAAAGATAAACACTCATCTCTTCAACTAAACTTCCAGTGTGCTAAGTGCGACAAACTATATCAAAGGAAGCATTCAGCTCTGTGCCACCTAGTTAAGTGCACAGGTGTAAATACTGTTCTGCCCTTTAAATGTCATTTATGCGAAGACTCCTTTGGAACAGCAGTAGGTCTCAGCCAGCACAAGCGCCACCTTCATCCTCTGGCGAGAAATGCTGAAAGGCTGGCCTCAGTCCCGATGCCGAGAACTCCACCTTCTTCGGCTGGGAGAGTTTTCTCCCGGGATGATATCGAGGCCATGCTTCAGCTGGAGGTTATACTAAGAGGCGATGCACGGATCGCTATGAAGATGGCAGCTCAGCTCAAGTCAAAAACGGCTAAACAGATACGGGACAAACGCCGTGAACCCATTTATATTGCTAAAAGGAACGCACTATTGAAAAAGACAGCTCCGACAGATCCAGGGCCTAGTATGGCAAGCCCTTCAGGCGAGCAAGGGGGTATAACAACCGTTGAAACCCCCAAAGATGTGTATGAGCAGGCAAACGCCTTAGAATTAGAACCTGCATCAGACATGCAGGGAGAGTGCACTCAACCCAGAGACGTCCAAACAAGTGCAGCTCTTCCTGAAAACAATAGGAACACTACCCAGGATGGGAATTCCAAGTGGGAATCTGAGATAACTCAACCGGGTGACTGGAACCCACCCGCAGGTCACCCAACAACAATTATTCCAATAATGGGTAGTCAGGACGACATTGCCCGGGGTGGGGGTTCAGAGTTAGAACTGGGGACAGATCAATCTGAGATAACTCAACCGGGAGACTGGAACCCACCCGCAGGTCACCCAACAACAATTATCCCAATAATGGGCAGTCAGGATGACATTGCCCGGGGTGGGAGTTCAGAGTTAGAACTGGGGACCGACCAACTCTGTGACTGCATCCCATCTGCAGATCACATAAATGAATATGAGGATACCGACAATATTTGGAGGGAGAGTCTTCGGGAATCACTCCTTGAGCTGGGGGGAGATAGGTTCTCTAAGGATGCTGCGGAATTAGTCGGCAATATCAAGAAATCCGTTGTAGCTGGCAACCTATCCCAAGAGGTCATCAATGAAACTTACTCCGCCGTCTTGGATTTCCTCCGTCCCAAACATACATCCTCATCCACTACATCCCAGAGTTGCCCGAAGCACAGTAAAACCAAGGGCAAGAAAAGGAAAAGAGCGCTCAAGCGCTTTAAATACGCAATTACTCAAAACCTCTTCAAGAAGAACCCTGCACTGCTAGCAAAGCAGGTTAGAATGGGCACAGATCTTTCCGCCCAAAATGGTGCACAATTACCACGAGAGGAAGTCGAACATCTTTATAACATCCTCTGGAGCACCACGCCCAGCCTCCGGCTTCCTGACTATGTGGAAACCCCTGATCCAATATCCTTGGACCTATTTCTGGGGGAGCTTAAGCAGGAGGAGGTATATAAGAGGTTGGGAAAGATGAAGAGGTCCACAGCTGCGGGCCCAGATGGTATTAAACCTGATGCTTTGGGCAACAAAGTTAGCCGGAGAGTTTTGTGCGCTCTGTACAATCTGATCCTACTCTCCGGCCACCTGCCTTCAGCCTGGAGGCAAAATCGCACCACCTTAATCCCTAAAGAGGGGAAGGACGCAACGAAAGCAGTAAATTATCGTCCGATAACAATCAGTTCTGTCCTCAGTCGCCTCTTCTGGGGTATTATTAATCAGAGACTGGGGACGGTGGTGCGACAGAGCCCCAGACAGAAAGGA
>NW_028259206.1:2157500-2172500 GCF_977971745.1 Zootermopsis nevadensis | reverse complement strand
GCAGCAGCGACGAGCTTGCGTGGCGTAGGGCGCCGTGGTGGCAGGCGAGCATCGAACCGAGGACTGAGTCCTCGAGGCTGGCCGGAGAACACAGGAGCGTCGTCATCGTCCTCGCGGCGGCGGCGTAGGGCGCCGTGGTGGCCCGCGGCATCTCAGGTGGGCCTAAAACAATTAAGCTAGGTTCGAACCCAGGACGGAGTCCGGACCGAGTCCCCGCGATTAAGAACGCGGTCCCCCGCCCGCCCGCCCGCCCGCCCACACACGCCAGATCTCCGTCCTGCCCCCACCCCCACCCCCGTCCTGACACTACGACCCCGGGTCAAGTGCGGCGTGTCCCGAACCGGCAGGAGGCCTCATACTTGCCGATTGCCGGTTCGGCCGCGCACTCGGACCTGCTCCCAAAGTCCTCCCCATAGTAGGTCTGGACCCCCCTTATCTCAGCATTTGTCTTGCGCGGGCGGAAGGCGATTTTCTCCCCGACGAGAGGCTTGCCGGCCGCCAAGGCCCGGGACGTCTGCGGCAAAAGTCCGACGGCGCGTGGTAGCTCAGAAGGCTGTTTCGGTGAAAGAGTCCTGCGGTAATGGCGCCTTCTTAATAATAGTAACTTGAATAAAAATAACATAAGACAACACGAATAACGGGAGTAGAAGAAGAAGAATTAGGGAGGAAGAAAGCGTAATATAGTGAAGTAGATGGTTTTGTATTCTTATGAGTTGTTTGATTTTGAGTGAGTGAGTGGGATGTGTTGTTTTGGTTGCGTCCTATGTTTTTCTTTTATGGTTCTGTTGTGTCTTATTCTTTTTGTTGTGCCCTCTAATTATTCTTTTTCTGTCTCACTGTGTTGATGTATCGCATTGTTTTGTTGTGTCTTATGTTCTTGTACCTTATTGTAGGTCACTGCCACCGGGGATAAAATCATTTGCAGTCAATAACAAATAATAAAAATAATAATATGGTTAAGTATTTGTAAATCATTAAAATTGGGCTTGCGGTGCCCCGTCTCGAAAGAAATCATCGTATAGCCGTTAACGCATTAAAAGTAAGTCATGTAAGAGACTACGCCTGTGTTTGATGGGTTGTATTGGGACGGTCGCTTCCTGAGGCCAATTCAGACGGCGAGTATAGTTACGGGGCTGCTTCGAAGCACGAGACCGTGCCGTGATAGCGCCTTCCTAAGAATAAGAAATAGAACGAATATAACTTCAGCGGCTAAGTCCGAAATATTCCAAAATGCAGTAAAATATTCTTAATTGAAAAAAAATGGGCTTGCTGTGCACAATAATGCCGTTAATTGTCTAAAAATAAATTTCCGAAATTTAACTCAAAAGTCATGGCTCTGCGGCTATGTCCCGTGGTGCTTGGAACTTGAAATCAGTTCTGCGGCTATGTCCGACCGTGCGTGTTAGTTGAGTCGCTTCAGCGGCTAAGTCCGAAAATTTCCAAAATGCAGAAAAATATACATAATTGAAGAAAGTTGGCCTTGCTGTGCTTAATAATATCGTTAATAGATTAAAAATAAATTTCCGCTGTGTTAGGTGGGCCTTACTTGGACGGTACGAATTCTGCGGCTATGTCCCGTGGTGCGTGGTACTTGAAACCAGTTCTGCGGCTATGTCCGACCGAGCGTGTTAGTTGAGTCGCTTCAGCGGCTAAGTCCAAAAAATTTCCAAAATGCAGAAAAATACACATAATTGAAGAAAATTGGGCTTGCTGTGCTTAATAATATCGTTAATAGATTAAAAATAAATTTCCGCTGTGTTAGCTGGGCCTTACTTGGACGGTACGAATTCTGCGGCTATGTCCCGTGGTGCGTGGTACTTGAAACCAGTTCTGCGGCTATGTCCGACCGTGCGTGTTAGTTGAGTCGCTTCAGCGGCTAAGTCAAAAAATTTCCAAAATGCAGAAAAATACACATAATTGAAGAAAATTGGGCTTGCTGTGCATAGTAATGCCGTTAATTGACTAAAAATAAATTTCCGCTGTGTTAGGTGGGCCTTACTTGGACGGTACGAATTCTGCGGCTATGTCCCGTGGTGCGTGGTACTTGAAACCAGTTCTGCGGCTATGTCCCACCGTGCGTGTTACTTGAGTCGCTTCAGCGGCTAAGTCCGAAAATTTCCAAAATGCAGAAAAATATACATAATTGAAGAAAGTTGGCCTTGCTGTGCTTAATAATATCGTTAATAGATTAAAAATAAATTTCCGCTGTGTTAGGTGGGCCTTACTTGGACGGTACGAATTCTGCGGCTATGTCCCGTGGTGCGTGGTACTTGAAACCAGTTCTGCGGCTATGTCCGACCGTGCGTGTTAGTTGAGTCGCTTCAGCGGCTAAGTCCAAAAAATTTCCAAAATGCAGAAAAATACACATAATTGAAGAAAATTGGGCTTGCTGTGCTTAATAATGTCGTTAATAGATTAAAAATAAATTTCCGCTGTGTTAGGTGGGCCTTACTTGGACGGTACGAATTCTGCGGCTATGTCCCGTGGTGCGTGGTACTTGAAACCAGTTCTGCGGCTATGTCCGACCGTGCGTGTTAGTTGAGTCGCTTCAGCGGCTAAGTCCGAAAATTTCCAAAATGCAGAAAAATATACATAATTGAAGAAAGTTGGCCTTGCTGTGCTTAATAATATCGTTAATAGATTAAAAATAAATTTCCGCTGTGTTAGGTGGGCCTTACTTGGACGGTACGAATTCTGCGGCTATGTCCCGTGGTGCGTGGTACTTGAAATCAGTTCTGCGGCTATGTCCCACCGTGCGTGTTACTTGAGTCGCTTCAGCGGCTAAGTCCGAAAATTTCCAAAATGCAGAAAAATATACATAATTGAAGAAAGTTGGCCTTGCTGTGCTTAATAATATCGTTAATAGATTAAAAATAAATTTCCGCTGTGTTAGGTGGGCCTTACTTGGACGGTACGAATTCTGCGGCTATGTCCCGTGGTGCGTGGTACTTGAAATCAGTTCTGCGGCTATGTCCCACCGTGCGTGTTACTTGAGTCGCTTCAGCGGCTAAGTCCGAAAATTTCCAAAATGCAGAAAAATATACATAATTGAAGAAAGTTGGCCTTGCTGTGCTTAATAATATCGTTAATAGATTAAAAATAAATTTCCGCTGTGTTAGGTGGGCCTTACTTGGACGGTACGAATTCTGCGGCTATGTCCCGTGGTGCGTGGTACTTGAAATCAGTTCTGCGGCTATGTCCCACCGTGCGTGTTACTTGAGTCGCTTCAGCGGCTAAGTCCGAAAATTTCCAAAATGCAGAAAAATATACATAATTGAAGAAAGTTGGCCTTGCTGTGCTTAATAATATCGTTAATAGATTAAAAATAAATTTCCGCTGTGTTAGGTGGGCCTTACTTGGACGGTACGAATTCTGCGGCTATGTCCCGTGGTGCGTGGTACTTGAAACCAGTTCTGCGGCTATGTCCGACCGTGCGTGTTAGTTGAGTCGCTTCAGCGGCTAAGTCCGAAAATTTCCAAAATGCAGAAAAATATTCATAATTGAAGAAAGTTGGCCTTGCTGTGCATAGTAATGCCGTTAATTGACTAAAAATAAATTTCCGCTGTGTTAGCTGGGCCTTACTTGGACGGTACGAATTCTGCGGCTATGTCCCGTGGTGCGTGGTACTTGAAACCAGTTCTGCGGCTATGTCCGACCGTGCGTGTTAGTTGAGTCGCTTCAGCGGCTAAGTCCAAAAAATTTCCAAAATGCAGAAAAATACACATAATTGAAGAAAATTGGGCTTGCTGTGCATAGTAATGCCGTTAATTGACTAAAAATAAATTTCCGCTGTGTTAGGTGGGCCTTACTTGGACGGTACGAATTCTGCGGCTATGTCCCGTGGTGCGTGGTACTTGAAACCAGTTCTGCGGCTATGTCCCACCGTGCGTGTTACTTGAGTCGCTTCAGCGGCTAAGTCCGAAAATTTCCAAAATGCAGAAAAATATACATAATTGAAGAAAGTTGGCCTTGCTGTGCTTAATAATATCGTTAATAGATTAAAAATAAATTTCCGCTGTGTTAGGTGGGCCTTACTTGGACGGTACGAATTCTGCGGCTATGTCCCGTGGTGCGTGGTACTTGAAATCAGTTCTGCGGCTGTCCCACCGTGCGTGTTACTTGAGTCGCTTCAGCGGCTAAGTCCGAAAATTTCCAAAATGCAGAAAAATATACATAATTGAAGAAAGTTGGCCTTGCTGTGCTTAATAATATCGTTAATAGATTAAAAATAAATTTCCGCTGTGTTAGGTGGGCCTTACTTGGACGGTACGAATTCTGCGGCTATGTCCCGTGGTGCGTGGTACTTGAAATCAGTTCTGCGGCTATGTCCCACCGTGCGTGTTACTTGAGTCGCTTCAGCGGCTAAGTCCGAAAATTTCCAAAATGCAGAAAAATATACATAATTGAAGAAAGTTGGCCTTGCTGTGCTTAATAATATCGTTAATAGATTAAAAATAAATTTCCGCTGTGTTAGGTGGGCCTTACTTGGACGGTACGAATTCTGCGGCTATGTCCCGTGGTGCGTGGTACTTGAAATCAGTTCTGCGGCTATGTCCCACCGTGCGTGTTACTTGAGTCGCTTCAGCGGCTAAGTCCGAAAATTTCCAAAATGCAGAAAAATATACATAATTGAAGAAAGTTGGCCTTGCTGTGCTTAATAATATCGTTAATAGATTAAAAATAAATTTCCGCTGTGTTAGGTGGGCCTTACTTGGACGGTACGAATTCTGCGGCTATGTCCCGTGGTGCGTGGTACTTGAAACCAGTTCTGCGGCTATGTCCGACCGTGCGTGTTAGTTGAGTCGCTTCAGCGGCTAAGTCCAAAAAATTTCCAAAATGCAGAAAAATACACATAATTGAAGAAAATTGGGCTTGCTGTGCTTAATAATATCGTTAATAGATTAAAAATAAATTTCCGCTGTGTTAGCTGGGCCTTACTTGGACGGTACGAATTCTGCGGCTATGTCCCGTGGTGCGTGGTACTTGAAATCAGTTCTGCGGCTGTCCCACCGTGCGTGTTACTTGAGTCGCTTCAGCGGCTAAGTCCGAAAATTTCCAAAATGCAGAAAAATATACATAATTGAAGAAAGTTGGCCTTGCTGTGCTTAATAATATCGTTAATAGATTAAAAATAAATTTCCGCTGTGTTAGGTGGGCCTTACTTGGACGGTACGAATTCTGCGGCTATGTCCCGTGGTGCGTGGTACTTGAAATCAGTTCTGCGGCTATGTCCCACCGTGCGTGTTACTTGAGTCGCTTCAGCGGCTAAGTCCGAAAATTTCCAAAATGCAGAAAAATATACATAATTGAAGAAAGTTGGCCTTGCTGTGCTTAATAATATCGTTAATAGATTAAAAATAAATTTCCGCTGTGTTAGGTGGGCCTTACTTGGACGGTACGAATTCTGCGGCTATGTCCCGTGGTGCGTGGTACTTGAAATCAGTTCTGCGGCTATGTCCCACCGTGCGTGTTACTTGAGTCGCTTCAGCGGCTAAGTCCGAAAATTTCCAAAATGCAGAAAAATATTCATAATTGAAGAAAGTTGGCCTTGCTGTGCATAGTAATGCCGTTAATTGACTAAAAATAAATTTCCGCTGTGTTAGCTGGGCCTTACTTGGACGGTACGAATTCTGCGGCTATGTCCCGTGGTGCGTGGTACTTGAAACCAGTTCTGCGGCTATGTCCGACCGTGCGTGTTAGTTGAGTCGCTTCAGCGGCTAAGTCCAAAAAATTTCCAAAATGCAGAAAAATACACATAATTGAAGAAAATTGGGCTTGCTGTGCATAGTAATGCCGTTAATTGACTAAAAATAAATTTCCGCTGTGTTAGGTGGGCCTTACTTGGACGGTACGAATTCTGCGGCTATGTCCCGTGGTGCGTGGTACTTGAAACCAGTTCTGCGGCTATGTCCCACCGTGCGTGTTACTTGAGTCGCTTCAGCGGCTAAGTCCGAAAATTTCCAAAATGCAGAAAAATATACATAATTGAAGAAAGTTGGCCTTGCTGTGCTTAATAATATCGTTAATAGATTAAAAATAAATTTCCGCTGTGTTAGGTGGGCCTTACTTGGACGGTACGAATTCTGCGGCTATGTCCCGTGGTGCGTGGTACTTGAAACCAGTTCTGCGGCTATGTCCGACCGTGCGTGTTAGTTGAGTCGCTTCAGCGGCTAAGTCCAAAAAATTTCCAAAATGCAGAAAAATACACATAATTGAAGAAAATTGGGCTTGCTGTGCTTAATAATATCGTTAATAGATTAAAAATAAATTTCCGCTGTGTTAGCTGGGCCTTACTTGGACGGTACGAATTCTGCGGCTATGTCCCGTGGTGCGTGGTACTTGAAACCAGTTCTGCGGCTATGTCCGACCGTGCGTGTTAGTTGAGTCGCTTCAGCGGCTAAGTCCAAAAAATTTCCAAAATGCAGAAAAATACACATAATTGAAGAAAATTGGGCTTGCTGTGCTTAATAATATCGTTAATAGATTAAAAATAAATTTCCGCTGTGTTAGCTGGGCCTTACTTGGACGGTACGAATTCTGCGGCTATGTCCCGTGGTGCGTGGTACTTGAAATCAGTTCTGCGGCTATGTCCCACCGTGCGTGTTACTTGAGTCGCTTCAGCGGCTAAGTCCGAAAATTTCCAAAATGCAGAAAAATATACATAATTGAAGAAAGTTGGCCTTGCTGTGCTTAATAATATCGTTAATAGATTAAAAATAAATTTCCGCTGTGTTAGGTGGGCCTTACTTGGACGGTACGAATTCTGCGGCTATGTCCCGTGGTGCGTGGTACTTGAAACCAGTTCTGCGGCTATGTCCGACCGTGCGTGTTAGTTGAGTCGCTTCAGCGGCTAAGTCCAAAAAATTTCCAAAATGCAGAAAATACACATAATTGAAGAAAATTGGGCTTGCTGTGCATAGTAATGCCGTTAATTGACTAAAAATAAATTTCCGCTGTGTTAGCTGGGCCTTACTTGGACGGTACGAATTCTGCGGCTATGTCCCGTGGTGCGTGGTACTTGAAACCAGTTCTGCGGCTATGTCCCACCGTGCGTGTTACTTGAGTCGCTTCAGCGGCTAAGTCCGAAAATTTCTAAAGTGCAGAAAAATATTAAATAAAGCGGTTATATAAGTAAGTATGTGTATGTATTCTAACATATACAAAATTTAGTATGATCGGAAATGATTAAGGAAGAGAAAAACTTAATTAAAATTTCTGGCGGCAGCCGAAGGGCCATCCGCCGGTGTCCGCGGCTCTGCCTCTTCCGTGACTGACGAATGCTGAGATAAGGGGGGTCCAGACTATAGTATATGAGCTTGGCGAGCGAGGCTCTCCTCGAGCAGGGGGAAGTCTGAGATTGGACTACCGGCCGCCGGGGACCCTGTCGCCGGCAGGCCATTCGCGCTTCCGCCCCGCGTTGGCTGAGGCAGTTTAGGGCAAGAGTGGCACAAGTGCACCGACCGCCGTGTCCTTTGGGGTCGGCGCCCGTCACCCCGCTCAGTGGCCGGCGAAGACCGGCCGAGTCTCGGGTTCGAGTCGGCACAGGACACTGAGTGCAAGAGTGACACAAGTAACGGCGTTCACGGGCGGCCTCTGGGAGATTGCCCTCAGTACCACCGGGCAACGCGGGGGACTGCAGGCCTCGACCCGCGCCGCTCGATCCCCGTTTAGGGCAAGAGTGGCACAAGTGCACCGACCGCCGTGTCCTTTGGGGTCGGCGCCCGTCACCCCGCTCAGTGGCCGGCGAAGACTGGTCGAGTCTCGGGTTCGAGTCGGCACTCGAGCCTGAGTGCAAGAGTGGCACAAGTGATGGTCTTCACGGGCGGCCTCTGGGAAGCTGCCCCTAGTACCAGCGGACAACAGCGAGGGACTGCAGGCCTCGGCCCGCGCTACTTGCGACCGTTTAGGGCAAGAGGGGCACAAGTGTATCGACCGCCGTGTAATTTGTGGTCAACCCGCGCTGTTGCCTGCGAAGACCGGCCGAGTCTCGGGTTCGAGTCGGCACAGGGCACTGAGTGCAAGAGTGACACAAGTAACGGCCTTCACGGGCGGCCTCTGGGAGATTGCCCTCAGTACCACCGGGCAACGCGGGGGACTGCAGGCCTCGTCCCGCGCCGCTCGATCCCCGTTTAGGGCAAGAGTGGCACATGTGCACCGATCGCCGTCTTCAACGGGGTCGGCGCCCGTCAACCCGCGCAGTGGCCGGCGGAGGCTCCGGTTCGAGTCGGCACTCGATTCCGAGTGCAAGAGTGGCACACGTGACGGCCTTCACGGGCGGCCTCTGGGAAGCTGCACTTAGTACCAGCGGACAACCGCGGGGGAATGCTTTCCTCGGCCCGGTGTACTTGCAACCGTTTAGTGCAAGTGGGGCACAAATGCACCGACCGCCGTGTCCATCGGGGTTGGCGCACGTCAACACGCGCGGTGTCCGGCGGAGGCTCGGGCTCGAGTCGGCCCTCGACTACGAGTGCAAGAGTGGCACATGTGACGGCCTTTACAGGTGGCTTCTGTGAGCCGGCCCTTAGTACCAGCGTGCATCCGCGGGAGACTGAAGACCTCTCCCCGCGCTGCTCGAACCCCGTTTAGGGCAAGAGGGGCACATGTGCACCGATCGCCGTCTTCATCGGGGACGGCGCCCGTCAACCCACGCAGTGGCCGGCGGAGGCTCCGGTTCGAGTCGGCACTCGATTCCGAGTGCAAGAGCGGCACACGTGACGGCCTTCACGGGCGGCCTCTGGGAAGCTGCACTTAGAACCAGCGCGCATCCGCCGGGGGACTGCTGGCCTCGGCCCGCTCTACTTGCAACCGTTTAGGGCAAGTGGAGCACAAGTGCACCGACCGCCGTGTCCATCGGGGTTGGCGCACGTCATCACGCGCGGTGTCCGGCGGAGACTCGGGCTCGAGTCGGCACTCATCTACGAGTGCAAGAGTGGCACATGTGAAGGCCTTAACGGGCGGCCTCTGGGAAGCTGCACTTAGAACGAGCGCGCATCCGCCGGGGACTGAATTCCTCTCCCCGCGCTGCTCGAACCCCGTTTAGGGCATGGGGGGCACATGTGCACCGATCGCCGTCTTCATCGGGGTCGGCGCCCGTCAACCCACGCAGTGGCCGGCGGAGGCTCCGGTTCGAGTCGGCACTCGATTCCGAGTGCAAGAGTGGCACAAGTGATGGCCTTCACGGGCGGCCTCTCGGAAGCTGCACTTAGAACGAGCGCGCATCCGCCGGGGACTGAATTCCTCTCCCCGCGCTGCTCGAACCCCGTTTAGGGCAAGAGGGGCACAAGTGTACAGAAGTCCGTCTCCTGGGGAATCGCGTGCTCGGCTGCCCTCAATGGACAGGCAGAAGCAGGGGTCTGCTCGTAGGTGACTCGGCACTCGAGTGCAAGATTGGCGCAAGTGACGACTTCTCGTGCGGTCACGGTGAGGCTGCCGGCGGTGTCTCTGGCTTCTGCCGCATATATATTCCCGTTCGTGCCCTCCACGTCTTCAGATTTCAAAGTCCCATCCGTGCGTGTTAGGTAGGCCGATTTTAGGGGACCTGCCGCTCGCATTCGGCCGGGTCGCGCTCTCTGAGGCTCAGACGTTACGAGTCTCCCCTGAAAACGCCGCGCTGGCACCTTATTTTGTAGGAAAATTTCACACTTCCTCTAGTTGAACTAACGGATGCGTCGCTGATAAATTGGCCCTTTTTCCGCATAAGACGATTCCTGAGCCTTGGGTGGTGTCTGGATACATCAGGAGGACACAACTGACGGAAGAAAAGCCCGGGTCCGTCCTCCGCCCGGCAGGGGAACGATTTTACGAAAAAGGCCGGCTTCGTTCCCCTTCCCGGCAAGCAGCAGGTGGACGATTTTACGAGAAAGACCGGGTTCGTCCACCTTCCCGGCAAGCAACAGGGGAACGATTTTACGAAGAAGGCCGGCTTCGTTCCCCTTTCCGGCAAGCAACAGGAGGACGATTTGACGTTAAAGACCGGGTTCGTCCTCCTTCCCGGCAAGCAACAGGGGAACGATTTTACAAAAAAGGCCGGCTTCGTTCCCCTTCCCGGCAACCAGCAGGTGGACGATTTGACGATAAAGACCGGGTTCGTCCACCTTCCCGGCAAGCAACAGGGGAACGATTTTACGAAAAAGACCGGCTTCGTTCCCCTTCCCGGCAAGCAGCAGGTGGACGATTTTACGAGAGAGACCGGGTTCGTCCACCTTCCCGGCAAGCAACAGGGGAACGATTTTACGAAAAAGGCCGGCTTCGTTCCCCTTTCCGGCAAGCAACAGGAGGACGATTTGACGATAAAGACCGGGTTCGTCCTCCTTCCCGGCAAGCAACAGGGGAACGATTTTACGAAAAAGGCCGGCTTCGTTCCCCTTCCCGGCAACCAGCAGGTGGACGATTTGACGATAAAGACCGGGTTCGTCCACCTTCCCGGCAAGCAACAGGGGAACGATTTTACGAAAAAGACCGGCTTTGTTCCCCTTCCCGGCAAGCAGCAGGTGGACGATTTTACGAGAGAGACCGGGTTCGTCCACCTTCCCGGCAAGCAACAGGGGAACGATTTTACGAAAAAGGCCGGCTTCGTTCCCCTTCCCGGCAAACCCTTCGCCACCGCGATGCCGCGGCCCTCTGTCCCCCGGACACGGTCTATAGGCGGCGTATCGTGGACACACTGCAACCGACTCACTCGTAGTCCGGGCGCGTGCTAGACTCGCGATGCCAAACGGCGCTTCGGCGCTTATGCATGTCGAGTGAAGAGAGGGAAGGGTGCCCTAATGGCACCACGGTTCTGGGGGCGCTCACGTGGCGTCCCCCTAACGGCACGAAGTGGCCCCTGCTCGCAGGGGCGCACGGAGTGCGAGCGTTGAAGTATGAACTGGACCCCCTCGCCGGACCCATCCGGGACCGCGTGGAGGGGGAGGAACGAGCTCCAAGTGAGTCTTCGGTTCCCTGGTTGATCCTGCCAGTAGTCATATGCTTGTCTCAAAGATTAAGCCATGCATGTCTCAGTGCAAGCCAAATTAAGGTGAAACCGCGAATGGCTCATTAAATCAGTTATGGTTCCTTAGATGGTGGACAGTTACTTGGATAACTGTGGTAATTCTAGAGCTAATACATGCAACCGAGTCCCGACCGGAGACGGTCGGGACGCTTTTATTAGATCAAAACCAATCGGTCGCTCACGCGGCCGTTTGCCTTGGTGACTCTGAATAAATGGAGGCGGATCGCACGGTCTACGAACCGGCGACGCATCTTTCAAATGTCTGCCTTATCAACTGTCGATGGTAGGCTCTGCGCCTACCATGGTTGTAACGGGTAACGGGGAATCAGGGTTCGATTCCGGAGAGGGAGCCTGAGAAACGGCTACCACATCCAAGGAAGGCAGCAGGCGCGCAAATTACCCACTCCCGGCACGGGGAGGTAGTGACGAAAAATAACGATACGGGACTCATCCGAGGCCCCGTAATCGGAATGAGTACACTCTAAAGACTTTAACGAGTATCCATTGGAGGGCAAGTCTGGTGCCAGCAGCCGCGGTAATTCCAGCTCCAATAGCGTATATTAAAGCTGTTGCGGTTAAAAAGCTCGTAGTCGGACTTGTGTCCCACGCTGCCGGTTCACCGCCCGTCGGTGTCTAACTGGCACGCACGTGCGGACGTCCTGCCGGTGGCCCGAGCCGGCGCCCGCGGGCGATGGGGGCGGCGACGCTCCCACGCCTCGGGTCGTCTCGGGGAGGGCCTACACAATCCCGTCGCGGTGCTCTTGACCGAGTGTCACGATGGGCCGGCACTTTTACTTTGAACAAATTAGAGTGCTTAAAGCAGGCAGCAGCCGCCTGAATACCGAGTGCATGGAATAATGGAATAGGACCTCGGTTCTATTTTGTTGGTTTTCGGAAGCCCCGAGGTAATGATCAAAAGGGACAGACGGGGGCATTCGTATTGCGACGTTAGAGGTGAAATTCTTGGATCGTCGCAAGACGGACAGAAGCGAAAGCATTTGCCAAGAATGTTTTCTCTGATCAAGAACGAAAGTTAGAGGTTCGAAGGCGATCAGATACCGCCCTAGTTCTAACCATAAACGATGCCAGCCAGCAATCCGCCGAAGTTCCTCCGATGACTCGGCGGGCGGCTTCCGGGAAACCAAAGCTTTTGGGTTCCGGGGGAAGTATGGTTGCAAAGCTGAAACTTAAAGGAATTGACGGAAGGGCACCACCAGGAGTGGAGCCTGCGGCTTAATTTGACTCAACACGGGAAACCTCACCAGGCCCAGACACCGGGAGGATTGACAGATTGAGAGCTCTTTCTTGATTCGGTGGGTGGTGGTGCATGGCCGTTCTTAGTTGGTGGAGCGATTTGTCTGGTTAATTCCGATAACGAACGAGACTCTAGCCTGCTAAATAGTCGCATCCGGTATCCTCTGTGCTACCGGCGACTCCTAATCTTCTTAGAGGGACAGGCGGCTTCTAGCCGCACGAGATTGAGCAATAACAGGTCTGTGATGCCCTTAGATGTTCTGGGCCGCACGCGCGCTACACTGAAGGAATCAGCGTGTCCTCCCTGGCCGAAAGGTCCGGGTAACCCGCTGAACCTCCTTCGTGCTAGGGATTGGGGCTTGCAATTGTTCCCCATGAACGAGGAATTCCCAGTAAGCGCGAGTCATAAGCTCGCGTTGATTACGTCCCTGCCCTTTGTACACACCGCCCGTCGCTACTACCGATTGAATGATTTAGTGAGGTCTTCGGACCGGTGGGCGCGGGGTTTCGGCCCTTCGATTCCACCGGGAAGATGCCCGAACTTGATCATTTAGAGGAAGTAAAAGTCGTAACAAGGTTTCCGTAGGTGAACCTGCGGAAGGATCATTAACGGCACCGAGAGTGACCGAACAGAGAAGGAAGGCATTAAGAAACCGAGGACGGTTGCTGGCTCTGGGGGAGTGCGTAATCTCGCTTGCGAGTGGACCGCCTTCTCGTGGAAGTACCCGTGTCTGGTCATTCATGATAATACAACCTCTACTGATGACTGAAAAATAGATGACGTCAACCTGAGGGGGGACCGGTCGGCGAAAGTCGCACCGACTCCCCCCGCATGAGGGGGAAGACGCATCATAATATGTGACCACTACTGATGACTGAAAAATAGATGACGTCAACCTGAGGGGGGACCGGTCGGCGAAAGTCGCACCGTCTCCCCCCGAATGAGGGGAAGACGCATCAAAAATTAATAAAAGGAAGGCATTAAGAATGAACCAGATGAACGGGGCTCTGCGGAAGGCGTAATCTCGCCTGTGATTGGACCGGCTCTTCCTGGCAGCGGCCGGATCTCGGAGATAACGTCGTCGGCCTGAGGTGTCCAGGTCGGCGAAGTAATCCCCCGGAGGGGGACGGCAAGACCGTCCCGCCTCGAGGTGGGAAGTAGGAGCGAAAGATGGTGAGTGGGTGCCGGCGGCACGCGGGCTCCGAGGATCCTCAGGGATCCAAGGACAACCCGCGCGACCGCGAGCACTGGGCTTAAAGCCACTTTATCTGCCCACGCAAGGCCGTTTCGGCGGCGCTTGAACGAGAGGGGAGCGCGGTCTGACCGTGCCGCTGTTCTGGGGGCAGCTCCCCCTCGAAAAATAACAACTACCTGTCCTACGGGACTAGCAGTAGCATCCTACCCGAAGCTCTGCTCGAATCTAGAGAAAAACAACCCTGAGCGGTGGATCACTCGGCTCGTGGGTCGATGAAGAACGCAGCTAATTGCGCGTCGACATGTGAACTGCAGGACACATGAACATCGACGTTTCGAACGCACATTGCGGTCCTTGGATTTCCAATCCCGGACCACGCCTGGCTGAGGGTCGGCTACATGAAACCCGTGGGCCCGCGCGGTCTTTAAGATAATAAGGGAAAGAAAGAAAGAAAGAAAGAGAAAGAAAGAAATAAAGGCACGCGAGCGGCCCTACGCTGGGGGGTCTGACGAGCCTGCACCTCGCACCGCCGGCGTCGCTCCGAGCAATCGGTGGCGGCGTCGGCGACTGCGAGGAGGTTAAGGGGAGTCAGTCGCCCTTGAAGGCTTCACAGGGTTCGGTGGAGCGAGCGGATAGACTTAGCTCGCCCTCCTCTCCTCGGCGACGGGGCCCATCCTTCCCCGATCGCGTCTGAGAAGAACTGACGCCCGGCTTGATGTGATGGGAGACAGGCAAACTCCCGAGACAGAGAGAGACACACACTTGCCGGGCGGGAGCGAAAGATATGACCACAATAAATAATGACCACAAAAAAACAAAAAACAAAAACAAAAAGAAATCAGTTCAATGAGAGAGGCTAAGCTTCCGACCGCTCACATCGGCCCGTCGGTACAAAAAACCATCTTTCCGACCTCAGATCAGGCGAGACTACCCGCTGAATTTAAGCATATTACTAGGCGGAGGAAAAGAAACTAACAAGGATTCCCCCAGTAGCTGCGAGCGAACAGGGAAGAGCCCAGCACGGAATCCCGCGCGGAGACGTGCAGGGAGATGTCGTGTGTGGGAGGTCCCACTCTCCCGGGGCGCGGTCCAGCGAGTCCAAGTCTCCCTTGAATGGGGCCATCGCCCGCAGAGGGTGCCAGGCCCGTAGGACCGCGGCCGCTCCCGGGTGGGGACTCTCCTCAGAGTCGTGTTCCTTGAGAGTGGAGCACTAAGAGGGTGGTAAACTCCATCTAAGGCTAAATATGACCACGAGACCGATAGCGAACAAGTACCGTGAGGGAAAGTTGAAAAGAACTTTGAAGAGAGAGTTCAATAGTACGTGAAACCGTTCAGGGGTAAACGGGAGAGACCCGGAAGACCGATTGGGGAGATTCAGCCCCGTCCGCGCAGTGCCGGCCCCCGGGCGGGTGCTCCCGGATGTTCCCGGCCGCCGGTCGCGCCGCGAGGCGCGCGCCGGTGCGAGTCGGGCCCACCGGCCGCTCGGGGTCTAAAGCCGCGGCCGCGGCGGGGTGCATTTCCTGCCCCTAGTAGGACGTCGGGACCCGTTGGAGGAGC
>NW_028259206.1:2137500-2152500 GCF_977971745.1 Zootermopsis nevadensis | reverse complement strand
CACGCCGCTGGCGGGGTTCGAACCCAGGACCTTCTTCGGCCATGCAGCAGCGACCCGATTTCTTGGTGTAGGGCGCCGTGGAGGCACGCGGCGTCCCAGAATCCCCGAAGCGAGGTTCGAACCCAGGAACGTCATAGGCCCCTCGCGGCTGCAGCAGCGACGAGCTTGCGTGGCGTAGGGCGCCGTGGTGGCAGGCGAGCATCGAACCGAGGACTGAGTCCTCGAGGCTGGCCGGAGAACACAGGAGCGTCGTCATCGTCCTCGCGGCGGCGGCGTAGGGCGCCGTGGTGGCCCGCGGCATCTCAGGTGGGCCTAAAACAATTAAGCTAGGTTCGAACCCAGGACGGAGTCCGGACCGAGTCCCCGCGATTAAGAACGCGGTCCCCCGCCCGCCCGCCCGCCCACACACGCCAGATCTCCGTCCTGCCCCCACCCCCACCCCCGTCCTGACACTACGACCCCGGGTCAAGTGCGGCGTGTCCCGAACCGGCAGGAGGCCTCATACTTGCCGATTGCCGGTTCGGCCGCGCACTCGGACCTGCTCCCAAAGTCCTCCCCATAGTAGGTCTGGACCCCCCTTATCTCAGCATTTGTCTTGCGCGGGCGGAAGGCGATTTTCTCCCCGACGAGAGGCTTGCCGGCCGCCAAGGCCCGGGACGTCTGCGGCAAAAGTCCGACGGCGCGTGGTAGCTCAGAAGGCTGTTTCGGTGAAAGAGTCCTGCGGTAATGGCGCCTTCTTAATAATAGTAACTTGAATAAAAATAACATAAGACAACACGAATAACGGGAGTAGAAGAAGAAGAATTAGGGAGGAAGAAAGCGTAATATAGTGAAGTAGATGGTTTTGTATTCTTATGAGTTGTTTGATTTTGAGTGAGTGAGTGGGATGTGTTGTTTTGGTTGCGTCCTATGTTTTTCTTTTATGGTTCTGTTGTGTCTTATTCTTTTTGTTGTGCCCTCTAATTATTCTTTTTCTGTCTCACTGTGTTGATGTATCGCATTGTTTTGTTGTGTCTTATGTTCTTGTACCTTATTGTAGGTCACTGCCACCGGGGATAAAATCATTTGCAGTCAATAACAAATAATAAAAATAATAATATGGTTAAGTATTTGTAAATCATTAAAATTGGGCTTGCGGTGCCCCGTCTCGAAAGAAATCATCGTATAG
This sequence comes from Zootermopsis nevadensis, assembly GCF_977971745.1. Classification (NCBI taxonomy): domain Eukaryota; kingdom Metazoa; phylum Arthropoda; class Insecta; order Blattodea; family Termopsidae; genus Zootermopsis; species Zootermopsis nevadensis. The sequence continues at coordinate 2,151,332 of NW_028259206.1, read as the reverse complement.
CCGTTAACGCATTAAAAGTAAGTCATGTAAGAGACTACGCCTGTGTTTGATGGGTTGTATTGGGACGGTCGCTTCCTGAGGCCAATTCAGACGGCGAGTATAGTTACGGGGCTGCTTCGAAGCACGAGACCGTGCCGTGATAGCGCCTTCCTAAGAATAAGAAATAGAACGAATATAACTTCAGCGGCTAAGTCCGAAATATTCCAAAATGCAGTAAAATATTCTTAATTGAAAAAAAATGGGCTTGCTGTGCACAATAATGCCGTTAATTGTCTAAAAATAAATTTCCGAAATTTAACTCAAAAGTCATGGCTCTGCGGCTATGTCCCGTGGTGCTTGGAACTTGAAATCAGTTCTGCGGCTATGTCCGACCGTGCGTGTTAGTTGAGTCGCTTCAGCGGCTAAGTCCGAAAATTTCCAAAATGCAGAAAAATATACATAATTGAAGAAAGTTGGCCTTGCTGTGCTTAATAATATCGTTAATAGATTAAAAATAAATTTCCGCTGTGTTAGGTGGGCCTTACTTGGACGGTACGAATTCTGCGGCTATGTCCCGTGGTGCGTGGTACTTGAAACCAGTTCTGCGGCTATGTCCGACCGTGCGTGTTAGTTGAGTCGCTTCAGCGGCTAAGTCCAAAAAATTTCCAAAATGCAGAAAAATACACATAATTGAAGAAAATTGGGCTTGCTGTGCTTAATAATATCGTTAATAGATTAAAAATAAATTTCCGCTGTGTTAGCTGGGCCTTACTTGGACGGTACGAATTCTGCGGCTATGTCCGACCGTGCGTGTTAGTTGAGTCGCTTCAGCGGCTAAGTCAAAAAATTTCCAAAATGCAGAAAAATACACATAATTGAAGAAAATTGGGCTTGCTGTGCATAGTAATGCCGTTAATTGACTAAAAATAAATTTCCGCTGTGTTAGGTGGGCCTTACTTGGACGGTACGAATTCTGCGGCTATGTCCCGTGGTGCGTGGTACTTGAAACCAGTTCTGCGGCTATGAACCACCGTGCGTGTTACTTGAGTCGCTTCAGCGGCTAAGTCCGAAAATTTCCAAAATGCAGAAAAATATACATAATTGAAGAAAGTTGGCCTTGCTGTGCTTAATAATATCGTTAATAGATTAAAAATAAATTTCCGCTGTGTTAGCTGGGCCTTACTTGGACGGTACGAATTCTGCGGCTATGTCCCGTGGTGCGTGGTACTTGAAACCAGTTCTGCGGCTATGTCCGACCGTGCGTGTTAGTTGAGTCGCTTCAGCGGCTAAGTCCGAAAATTTCCAAAATGCAGAAAAATATTCATAATTGAAGAAAGTTGGCCTTGCTGTGCATAGTAATGCCGTTAATTGACTAAAAATAAATTTCCGCTGTGTTAGCTGGGCCTTACTTGGACGGTACGAATTCTGCGGCTATGTCCCGTGGTGCGTGGTACTTGAAACCAGTTCTGCGGCTATGTCCGACCGTGCGTGTTAGTTGAGTCGCTTCAGCGGCTAAGTCCAAAAAATTTCCAAAATGCAGAAAAATACACATAATTGAAGAAAATTGGGCTTGCTGTGCATAGTAATGCCGTTAATTGACTAAAAATAAATTTCCGCTGTGTTAGGTGGGCCTTACTTGGACGGTACGAATTCTGCGGCTATGTCCCGTGGTGCGTGGTACTTGAAACCAGTTCTGCGGCTATGTCCGACCGTGCGTGTTAGTTGAGTCGCTTCAGCGGCTAAGTCCAAAAAATTTCCAAAATGCAGAAAAATACACATAATTGAAGAAAATTGGGCTTGCTGTGCTTAATAATATCGTTAATAGATTAAAAATAAATTTCCGCTGTGTTAGCTGGGCCTTACTTGGACGGTACGAATTCTGCGGCTATGTCCCGTGGTGCGTGGTACTTGAAATCAGTTCTGCGGCTATGTCCCACCGTGCGTGTTACTTGAGTCGCTTCAGCGGCTAAGTCCGAAAATTTCCAAAATGCAGAAAAATATACATAATTGAAGAAAGTTGGCCTTGCTGTGCTTAATAATATCGTTAATAGATTCAAAATAAATTTCCGCTGTGTTAGGTGGGCCTTACTTGGACGGTACGAATTCTGCGGCTATGTCCCGTGGTGCGTGGTACTTGAAACCAGTTCTGCGGCTATGTCCGACCGTGCGTGTTAGTTGAGTCGCTTCAGCGGCTAAGTCCGAAAATTTCCAAAATGCAGAAAAATATTCATAATTGAAGAAAGTTGGCCTTGCTGTGCATAGTAATGCCGTTAATTGACTAAAAATAAATTTCCGCTGTGTTAGCTGGGCCTTACTTGGACGGTACGAATTCTGCGGCTATGTCCCGTGGTGCGTGGTACTTGAAACCAGTTCTGCGGCTATGTCCGACCGTGCGTGTTAGTTGAGTCGCTTCAGCGGCTAAGTCCAAAAAATTTCCAAAATGCAGAAAAATACACATAATTGAAGAAAATTGGGCTTGCTGTGCATAGTAATGCCGTTAATTGACTAAAAATAAATTTCCGCTGTGTTAGGTGGGCCTTACTTGGACGGTACGAATTCTGCGGCTATGTCCCGTGGTGCGTGGTACTTGAAACCAGTTCTGCGGCTATGTCCGACCGTGCGTGTTAGTTGAGTCGCTTCAGCGGCTAAGTCCAAAAAATTTCCAAAATGCAGAAAAATACACATAATTGAAGAAAATTGGGCTTGCTGTGCTTAATAATATCGTTAATAGATTAAAAATAAATTTCCGCTGTGTTAGCTGGGCCTTACTTGGACGGTACGAATTCTGCGGCTATGTCCGACCGTGCGTGTTAGTTGAGTCGCTTCAGCGGCTAAGTCAAAAAATTTCCAAAATGCAGAAAAATACACATAATTGAAGAAAATTGGGCTTGCTGTGCATAGTAATGCCGTTAATTGACTAAAAATAAATTTCCGCTGTGTTAGGTGGGCCTTACTTGGACGGTACGAATTCTGCGGCTATGTCCCGTGGTGCGTGGTACTTGAAACCAGTTCTGCGGCTATGAACCACCGTGCGTGTTACTTGAGTCGCTTCAGCGGCTAAGTCCGAAAATTTCCAAAATGCAGAAAAATATACATAATTGAAGAAAGTTGGCCTTGCTGTGCTTAATAATATCGTTAATAGATTAAAAATAAATTTCCGCTGTGTTAGCTGGGCCTTACTTGGACGGTACGAATTCTGCGGCTATGTCCCGTGGTGCGTGGTACTTGAAACCAGTTCTGCGGCTATGTCCGACCGTGCGTGTTAGTTGAGTCGCTTCAGCGGCTAAGTCCGAAAATTTCCAAAATGCAGAAAAATATTCATAATTGAAGAAAGTTGGCCTTGCTGTGCATAGTAATGCCGTTAATTGACTAAAAATAAATTTCCGCTGTGTTAGCTGGGCCTTACTTGGACGGTACGAATTCTGCGGCTATGTCCCGTGGTGCGTGGTACTTGAAACCAGTTCTGCGGCTATGTCCGACCGTGCGTGTTAGTTGAGTCGCTTCAGCGGCTAAGTCCAAAAAATTTCCAAAATGCAGAAAAATACACATAATTGAAGAAAATTGGGCTTGCTGTGCATAGTAATGCCGTTAATTGACTAAAAATAAATTTCCGCTGTGTTAGGTGGGCCTTACTTGGACGGTACGAATTCTGCGGCTATGTCCCGTGGTGCGTGGTACTTGAAACCAGTTCTGCGGCTATGTCCGACCGTGCGTGTTAGTTGAGTCGCTTCAGCGGCTAAGTCCAAAAAATTTCCAAAATGCAGAAAAATACACATAATTGAAGAAAATTGGGCTTGCTGTGCTTAATAATATCGTTAATAGATTAAAAATAAATTTCCGCTGTGTTAGCTGGGCCTTACTTGGACGGTACGAATTCTGCGGCTATGTCCCGTGGTGCGTGGTACTTGAAATCAGTTCTGCGGCTATGTCCCACCGTGCGTGTTACTTGAGTCGCTTCAGCGGCTAAGTCCGAAAATTTCCAAAATGCAGAAAAATATACATAATTGAAGAAAGTTGGCCTTGCTGTGCTTAATAATATCGTTAATAGATTCAAAATAAATTTCCGCTGTGTTAGGTGGGCCTTACTTGGACGGTACGAATTCTGCGGCTATGTCCCGTGGTGCGTGGTACTTGAAACCAGTTCTGCGGCTATGTCCGACCGTGCGTGTTAGTTGAGTCGCTTCAGCGGCTAAGTCCGAAAATTTCCAAAATGCAGAAAAATATTCATAATTGAAGAAAGTTGGCCTTGCTGTGCATAGTAATGCCGTTAATTGACTAAAAATAAATTTCCGCTGTGTTAGCTGGGCCTTACTTGGACGGTACGAATTCTGCGGCTATGTCCCGTGGTGCGTGGTACTTGAAACCAGTTCTGCGGCTATGTCCGACCGTGCGTGTTAGTTGAGTCGCTTCAGCGGCTAAGTCCAAAAAATTTCCAAAATGCAGAAAAATACACATAATTGAAGAAAATTGGGCTTGCTGTGCATAGTAATGCCGTTAATTGACTAAAAATAAATTTCCGCTGTGTTAGGTGGGCCTTACTTGGACGGTACGAATTCTGCGGCTATGTCCCGTGGTGCGTGGTACTTGAAACCAGTTCTGCGGCTATGTCCCACCGTGCGTGTTACTTGAGTCGCTTCAGCGGCTAAGTCCGAAAATTTCCAAAATGCAGAAAAATATACATAATTGAAGAAAGTTGGCCTTGCTGTGCTTAATAATATCGTTAATAGATTAAAAATAAATTTCCGCTGTGTTAGGTGGGCCTTACTTGGACGGTACGAATTCTGCGGCTATGTCCCGTGGTGCGTGGTACTTGAAACCAGTTCTGCGGCTATGTCCGACCGTGCGTGTTAGTTGAGTCGCTTCAGCGGCTAAGTCCAAAAAATTTCCAAAATGCAGAAAAATACACATAATTGAAGAAAATTGGGCTTGCTGTGCTTAATAATATCGTTAATAGATTAAAAATAAATTTCCGCTGTGTTAGCTGGGCCTTACTTGGACGGTACGAATTCTGCGGCTATGTCCCGTGGTGCGTGGTACTTGAAACCAGTTCTGCGGCTATGTCCGACCGTGCGTGTTAGTTGAGTCGCTTCAGCGGCTAAGTCCGAAAATTTCCAAAATGCAGAAAAATATTCATAATTGAAGAAAGTTGGCCTTGCTGTGCATAGTAATGCCGTTAATTGACTAAAAATAAATTTCCGCTGTGTTAGGTGGGCCTTACTTGGACGGGACGAATTCTGCGGCTATGTCCCGTGGTGCGTGGTACTTGAAATCAGTTCTGCGGCTATGTCCGACCGTGCGTGTTAGTTGAGTCGCTTCAGCGGCTAAGTCCAAAAAATTAACAAAATGCAGAAAAATATACATAATTGAAGAAAGTTGGCCTTGCTGTGCTTAATAATATCGTTAATAGATTAAAAATAAATTTCCGCTGTGTTAGGTGGGCCTTACTTGGACGGTACGAATTCTGCGGCTATGTCCCGTGGTGCGTGGTACTTGAAATCAGTTCTGCGGCTATGTCCCACCGTGCGTGTTACTTGAGTAGCTTCAGCGGCTAAGTCCGAAAATTTCCAAAATGCAGAAAAATATACATAATTGAAGAAAGTTGGCCTTGCTGTGCTTAATAATATCGTTAATAGATTAAAAATAAATTTCCGCTGTGTTAGGTGGGCCTTACTTGGACGGTACGAATTCTGCGGCTATGTCCCGTGGTGCGTGGTACTTGAAACCAGTTCTGCGGCTATGTCCGACCGTGCGTGTTAGTTGAGTCGCTTCAGCGGCTAAGTCCAAAAAATTTCCAAAATGCAGAAAAATACACATAATTGAAGAAAATTGGGCTTGCTGTGCATAGTAATGCCGTTAATTGACTAAAAATAAATTTCCGCTGTGTTAGCTGGGCCTTACTTGGACGGTACGAATTCTGCGGCTATGTCCCGTGGTGCGTGGTACTTGAAACCAGTTCTGCGGCTATGTCCCACCGTGCGTGTTACTTGAGTCGCTTCAGCGGCTAAGTCCGAAAATTTCTAAAGTGCAGAAAAATATTAAATAAAGCGGTTATATAAGTAAGTATGTGTATGTATTCTAACATATACAAAATTTAGTATGATCGGAAATGATTAAGGAAGAGAAAAACTTAATTAAAATTTCTGGCGGCAGCCGAAGGGCCATCCGCCGGTGTCCGCGGCTCTGCCTCTTCCGTGACTGACGAATGCTGAGATAAGGGGGGTCCAGACTATAGTATATGAGCTTGGCGAGCGAGGCTCTCCTCGAGCAGGGGGAAGTCTGAGATTGGACTACCGGCCGCCGGGGACCCTGTCGCCGGCAGGCCATTCGCGCTTCCGCCCCGCGTTGGCTGAGGCAGTTTAGGGCAAGAGTGGCACAAGTGCACCGACCGCCGTGTCCTTTGGGGTCGGCGCCCGTCACCCCGCTCAGTGGCCGGCGAAGACCGGCCGAGTCTCGGGTTCGAGTCGGCACAGGACACTGAGTGCAAGAGTGACACAAGTAACGGCGTTCACGGGCGGCCTCTGGGAGATTGCCCTCAGTACCACCGGGCAACGCGGGGGACTGCAGGCCTCGACCCGCGCCGCTCGATCCCCGTTTAGGGCAAGAGTGGCACAAGTGCACCGACCGCCGTGTCCTTTGGGGTCGGCGCCCGTCACCCCGCTCAGTGGCCGGCGAAGACTGGTCGAGTCTCGGGTTCGAGTCGGCACTCGAGCCTGAGTGCAAGAGTGGCACAAGTGATGGTCTTCACGGGCGGCCTCTGGGAAGCTGCCCCTAGTACCAGCGGACAACAGCGAGGGACTGCAGGCCTCGGCCCGCGCTACTTGCGACCGTTTAGGGCAAGAGGGGCACAAGTGTATCGACCGCCGTGTAATTTGTGGTCAACCCGCGCTGTTGCCTGCGAAGACCGGCCGAGTCTCGGGTTCGAGTCGGCACAGGGCACTGAGTGCAAGAGTGACACAAGTAACGGCCTTCACGGGCGGCCTCTGGGAGATTGCCCTCAGTACCACCGGGCAACGCGGGGGACTGCAGGCCTCGTCCCGCGCCGCTCGATCCCCGTTTAGGGCAAGAGTGGCACATGTGCACCGATCGCCGTCTTCAACGGGGTCGGCGCCCGTCAACCCGCGCAGTGGCCGGCGGAGGCTCCGGTTCGAGTCGGCACTCGATTCCGAGTGCAAGAGTGGCACACGTGACGGCCTTCACGGGCGGCCTCTGGGAAGCTGCACTTAGTACCAGCGGACAACCGCGGGGGAATGCTTTCCTCGGCCCGGTGTACTTGCAACCGTTTAGTGCAAGTGGGGCACAAATGCACCGACCGCCGAGTCCATCGGGGTTGGCGCACGTCAACACGCGCGGTGTCCGGCGGAGGCTCGGGCTCGAGTCGGCCCTCGACTACGAGTGCAAGAGTGGCACATGTGACGGCCTTTACAGGTGGCTTCTGTGAGCCGGCCCTTAGTACCAGCGTGCATCCGCGGGAGACTGAAGACCTCTCCCCGCGCTGCTCGAACCCCGTTTAGGGCAAGAGGGGCACATGTGCACCGATCGCCGTCTTCATCGGGGACGGCGCCCGTCAACCCACGCAGTGGCCGGCGGAGGCTCCGGTTCGAGTCGGCACTCGATTCCGAGTGCAAGAGCGGCACACGTGACGGCCTTCACGGGCGGCCTCTGGGAAGCTGCACTTAGAACCAGCGCGCATCCGCCGGGGGACTGCTGGCCTCGGCCCGCTCTACTTGCAACCGTTTAGGGCAAGTGGAGCACAAGTGCACCGACCGCCGTGTCCATCGGGGTTGGCGCACGTCATCACGCGCGGTGTCCGGCGGAGACTCGGGCTCGAGTCGGCACTCATCTACGAGTGCAAGAGTGGCACATGTGAAGGCCTTAACGGGCGGCCTCTGGGAAGCTGCACTTAGAACGAGCGCGCATCCGCCGGGGACTGAATTCCTCTCCCCGCGCTGCTCGAACCCCGTTTAGGGCATGGGGGGCACATGTGCACCGATCGCCGTCTTCATCGGGGTCGGCGCCCGTCAACCCACGCAGTGGCCGGCGGAGGCTCCGGTTCGAGTCGGCACTCGATTCCGAGTGCAAGAGTGGCACAAGTGATGGCCTTCACGGGCGGCCTCTCGGAAGCTGCACTTAGAACGAGCGCGCATCCGCCGGGGACTGAATTCCTCTCCCCGCGCTGCTCGAACCCCGTTTAGGGCAAGAGGGGCACAAGTGTACAGAAGTCCGTCTCCTGGGGAATCGCGTGCTCGGCTGCCCTCAATGGACAGGCAGAAGCAGGGGTCTGCTCGTAGGTGACTCGGCACTCGAGTGCAAGATTGGCGCAAGTGACGACTTCTCGTGCGGTCACGGTGAGGCTGCCGGCGGTGTCTCTGGCTTCTGCCGCATATATATTCCCGTCCGTGCCCTCCACGTCTTCAGATTTCAAAGTCCCATCCGTGCGTGTTAGGTAGGCCGATTTTAGGGGACCTGCCGCTCGCATTCGGCCGGGTCGCGCTCTCTGAGGCTCAGACGTTACGAGTCTCCCCTGAAAACGCCGCGCTGGCACCTTATTTTGTAGGAAAATTTCACACTTCCTCTAGTTGAACTAACGGATGCGTCGCTGATAAATTGGCCCTTTTTCCGCATAAGACGATTCCTGAGCCTTGGGTGGTGTCTGGATACATCAGGAGGACACAACTGACGGAAGAAAAGCCCGGGTCCGTCCTCCGCCCGGCAGGGGAACGATTTTACGAAAAAGGCCGGCTTCGTTCCCCTTCCCGGCAAGCAGCAGGTGGACGATTTTACGAGAAAGACCGGGTTCGTCCACCTTCCCGGCAAGCAACAGGGGAACGATTTTACGAAGAAGGCCGGCTTCGTTCCCCTTTCCGGCAAGCAACAGGAGGACGATTTGACGTTAAAGACCGGGTTCGTCCTCCTTCCCGGCAAGCGACAGGGGAACGATTTTACGAAAAAGGCCGGCTTCGTTCCCCTTCCCGGCAAGCAGCAGGTGGACGATTTGACGATAAAGACCGGGTTCGTCCACCTTCCCGGCAAGCAACAGGGGAACGATTTTACGAAAAAGACCGGCTTCGTTCCCCTTCCCGGCAAGCAGCAGGTGGACGATTTTACGAGAGAGACCGGGTTCGTCCACCTTCCCGGCAAGCAACAGGGGAACGATTTTACGAAAAAGGCCGGCTTCGTTCCCCTTTCCGGCAAGCAACAGGAGGACGATTTGACGATAAAGACCGGGTTCGTCCTCCTTCCCGGCAAGCAACAGGGGAACGATTTTACGAAAAAGGCCGGCTTCGTTCCCCTTCCCGGCAACCAGCAGGTGGACGATTTGACGATAAAGACCGGGTTCGTCCACCTTCCCGGCAAGCAACAGGGGAACGATTTTACGAAAAAGACCGGCTTCGTTCCCCTTCCCGGCAAGCAGCAGGTGGACGATTTTACGAGAGAGACCGGGTTCGTCCACCTTCCCGGCAAGCAACAGGGGAACGATTTTACGAAAAAGGCCGGCTTCGTTCCCCTTTCCGGCAAGCAACAGGAGGACGATTTGACGATAAAGACCGGGTTCGTCCTCCTTCCCGGCAAGCAACAGGGGAACGATTTTACGAAAAAGGCCGGCTTCGTTCCCCTTCCCGGCAAACCCTTCGCCACCGCGATGCCGCGGCCCTCTGTCCCCTGGACACGGTCTATAGGCGGCGTATCGTGGACACACTGCAACCGACTCACTCGTAGTCCGGGCGCGTGCTAGACTCGCGATGCCAAACGGCGCTTCGGCGCTTATGCATGTCGAGTGAAGAGAGGGAAGGGTGCCCTAATGGCACCACGGTTCTGGGGGCGCTCACGTGGCGTCCCCCTAACGGCACGAAGTGGCCCCTGCTCGCAGGGGCGCACGGAGTGCGAGCGTTGAAGTATGAACTGGACCCCCTCGCCGGACCCATCCGGGACCGCGTGGAGGGGGAGGAACGAGCTCCAAGTGAGTCTTCGGTTCCCTGGTTGATCCTGCCAGTAGTCATATGCTTGTCTCAAAGATTAAGCCATGCATGTCTCAGTGCAAGCCAAATTAAGGTGAAACCGCGAATGGCTCATTAAATCAGTTATGGTTCCTTAGATGGTGGACAGTTACTTGGATAACTGTGGTAATTCTAGAGCTAATACATGCAACCGAGTCCCGACCGGAGACGGTCGGGACGCTTTTATTAGATCAAAACCAATCGGTCGCTCACGCGGCCGTTTGCCTTGGTGACTCTGAATAAATGGAGGCGGATCGCACGGTCTACGAACCGACGACGCATCTTTCAAATGTCTGCCTTATCAACTGTCGATGGTAGGCTCTGCGCCTACCATGGTTGTAACGGGTAACGGGGATTCAGGGTTCGATTCCGGAGAGGGAGCCTGAGAAACGGCTACCACATCCAAGGAAGGCAGCAGGCGCGCAAATTACCCACTCCCGGCACGGGGAGGTAGTGACGAAAAATAACGATACGGGACTCATCCGAGGCCCCGTAATCGGAATGAGTACACTCTAAAGACTTTAACGAGTATCCATTGGAGGGCAAGTCTGGTGCCAGCAGCCGCGGTAATTCCAGCTCCAATAGCGTATATTAAAGCTGTTGCGGTTAAAAAGCTCGTAGTCGGACTTGTGTCCCACGCTGCCGGTTCACCGCCCGTCGGTGTCTAACTGGCACGCACGTGCGGACGTCCTGCCGGTGGCCCGAGCCGGCGCCCGCGGGCGATGGGGGCGGCGACGCTCCCACGCCTCGGGTCGTCTCGGGGAGGGCCTACACAATCCCGTCGCGGTGCTCTTGACCGAGTGTCACGATGGGCCGGCACTTTTACTTTGAACAAATTAGAGTGCTTAAAGCAGGCAGCAGCCGCCTGAATACCGAGTGCATGGAATAATGGAATAGGACCTCGGTTCTATTTTGTTGGTTTTCGGAAGCCCCGAGGTAATGATCAAAAGGGACAGACGGGGGCATTCGTATTGCGACGTTAGAGGTGAAATTCTTGGATCGTCGCAAGACGGACAGAAGCGAAAGCATTTGCCAAGAATGTTTTCTCTGATCAAGAACGAAAGTTAGAGGTTCGAAGGCGATCAGATACCGCCCTAGTTCTAACCATAAACGATGCCAGCCAGCAATCCGCCGAAGTTCCTCCGATGACTCGGCGGGCGGCTTCCGGGAAACCAAAGCTTTTGGGTTCCGGGGGAAGTATGGTTGCAAAGCTGAAACTTAAAGGAATTGACGGAAGGGCACCACCAGGAGTGGAGCCTGCGGCTTAATTTGACTCAACACGGGAAACCTCACCAGGCCCAGACACCGGGAGGATTGACAGATTGAGAGCTCTTTCTTGATTCGGTGGGTGGTGGTGCATGGCCGTTCTTAGTTGGTGGAGCGATTTGTCTGGTTAATTCCGATAACGAACGAGACTCTAGCCTGCTAAATAGTCGCATCCGGTATCCTCTGTGCTACCGGCGACTCCTAATCTTCTTAGAGGGACAGGCGGCTTCTAGCCGCACGAGATTGAGCAATAACAGGTCTGTGATGCCCTTAGATGTTCTGGGCCGCACGCGCGCTACACTGAAGGAATCAGCGTGTCCTCCCTGGCCGAAAGGTCCGGGTAACCCGCTGAACCTCCTTCGTGCTAGGGATTGGGGCTTGCAATTGTTCCCCATGAACGAGGAATTCCCAGTAAGCGCGAGTCATAAGCTCGCGTTGATTACGTCCCTGCCCTTTGTACACACCGCCCGTCGCTACTACCGATTGAATGATTTAGTGAGGTCTTCGGACCGGTGGGCGCGGGGTTTCGGCCCTTCGATTCCACCGGGAAGATGCCCGAACTTGATCATTTAGAGGAAGTAAAAGTCGTAACAAGGTTTCCGTAGGTGAACCTGCGGAAGGATCATTAACGGCACCGAGAGTGACCGAACAGAGAAGGAAGGCATTAAGAAACCGAGGACGGTTGCTGGCTCTGGGGGAGTGCGTAATCTCGCTTGCGAGTGGACCGCCTTCTCGTGGAAGTACCCGTGTCTGGTCATTCATGATAATACAACCTCTACTGATGACTGAAAAATAGATGACGTCAACCTGAGGGGGGACCGGTCGGCGAAAGTCGCACCGACTCCCCCCGCATGAGGGGGAAGACGCATCATAATATGTGACCACTACTGATGACTGAAAAATAGATGACGTCAACCTGAGGGGGGACCGGTCGGCGAAAGTCGCACCGTCTCCCCCCGAATGAGGGGAAGACGCATCAAAAATTAATAAAAGGAAGGCATTAAGAATGAACCAGATGAACGGGGCTCTGCGGAAGGCGTAATCTCGCCTGTGATTGGACCGGCTCTTCCTGGCAGCGGCCGGATCTCGGAGATAACGTCGTCGGCCTGAGGTGTCCAGGTCGGCGAAGTAATCCCCCGGAGGGGGACGGCAAGACCGTCCCGCCTCGAGGTGGGAAGTAGGAGCGAAAGATGGTGAGTGGGTGCCGGCGGCACGCGGGCTCCGAGGATCCTCAGGGATCCAAGGACAACCCGCGCGACCGCGAGCACTGGGCTTAAAGCCACTTTATCTGCCCACGCAAGGCCGTTTCGGCGGCGCTTGAACGAGAGGGGAGCGCGGTCTGACCGTGCCGCTGTTCTGGGGGCAGCTCCCCCTCGAAAAATAACAACTACCTGTCCTACGGGACTAGCAGTAGCATCCTACCCGAAGCTCTGCTCGAATCTAGAGAAAAACAACCCTGAGCGGTGGATCACTCGGCTCGTGGGTCGATGAAGAACGCAGCTAATTGCGCGTCGACATGTGAACTGCAGGACACATGAACATCGACGTTTCGAACGCACATTGCGGTCCTTGGATTTCCAATCCCGGACCACGCCTGGCTGAGGGTCGGCTACATGAAACCCGTGGGCCCGCGCGGTCTTTAAGATAATAAGGGAAAGAAAGAAAGAAAGAGAAAGAAAGAAATAAAGGCACGCGAGCGGCCCTACGCTGGGGGGTCTGACGAGCCTGCACCTCGCACCGCCGGCGTCGCTCCGAGCAATCGGTGGCGGCGTCGGCGACTGCGAGGAGGTTAAGGGGAGTCAGTCGCCCTTGAAGGCTTCACAGGGTTCGGTGGAGCGAGCGGATAGACTTAGCTCGCCCTCCTCTCCTCGGCGACGGGGCCCATCCTTCCCCGATCGCGTCTGAGAAGAACTGACGCCCGGCTTGATGTGATGGGAGACAGGCAAACTCCCGAGACAGAGAGAGAGACACACACTTGCCGGGCGGGAGCGAAAGATATGACCACAATAAATAATGACCACAAAAAAAACAAAACAAAAAGAAATCAGTTCAATGAGAGAGGCTAAGCTTCCGACCGCTCACATCGGCCCGTCGGTACAAGAAACCATCTTTCCGACCTCAGATCAGGCGAGACTACCCGCTGAATTTAAGCATATTACTAGGCGGAGGAAAAGAAACTAACAAGGATTCCCCCAGTAGCTGCGAGCGAACAGGGAAGAGCCCAGCACGGAATCCCGCGCGGAGACGTGCAGGGAGATGTCGTGTGTGGGAGGTCCCACTCTCCCGGGGCGCGGTCCAGCGAGTCCAAGTCTCCCTTGAATGGGGCCATCGCCCGCAGAGGGTGCCAGGCCCGTAGGACCGCGGCCGCTCCCGGGTGGGGACTCTCCTCAGAGTCGTGTTCCTTGAGAGTGGAGCACTAAGAGGGTGGTAAACTCCATCTAAGGCTAAATATGACCACGAGACCGATAGCGAACAAGTACCGTGAGGGAAAGTTGAAAAGAACTTTGAAGAGAGAGTTCAATAGTACGTGAAACCGTTCAGGGGTAAACGGGAGAGACCCGGAAGACCGATTGGGGAGATTCAGCCCCGTCC
>NW_028259206.1:2122500-2132500 GCF_977971745.1 Zootermopsis nevadensis | reverse complement strand
GGTGGGCCTAAAACAATTAAGCTAGGTTCGAACCCAGGACGGAGTCCGGACCGAGTCCCCGCGATTAAGAACGCGGTCCCCCGCCCGCCCGCCCGCCCGCCCGCCCACACACGCCAGATCTCCGTCCTGCCCCCACCCCCACCCCCGTCCTGACACTACGACCCCGGGTCAAGTGCGGCGTGTCCCGAACCGGCAGGAGGCCTCATACTTGCCGATTGCCGGTTCGGCCGCGCACTCGGACCTGCTCCCAAAGTCCTCCCCATAGTAGGTCTGGACCCCCCTTATCTCAGCATTTGTCTTGCGCGGGCGGAAGGCGATTTTCTCCCCGACGAGAGGCTTGCCGGCCGCCAAGGCCCGGGACGTCTGCGGCAAAAGTCCGACGGCGCGTGGTAGCTCAGAAGGCTGTTTCGGTGAAAGAGTCCTGCGGTAATGGCGCCTTCTTAATAATAGTAACTTGAATAAAAATAACATAAGACAACACGAATAACGGGAGTAGAAGAAGAAGAATTAGGGAGGAAGAAAGCGTAATATAGTGAAGTAGATGGTTTTGTATTCTTATGAGTTGTTTGATTTTGAGTGAGTGAGTGGGATGTGTTGTTTTGGTTGCGTCCTATGTTTTTCTTTTATGGTTCTGTTGTGTCTTATTCTTTTTGTTGTGCCCTCTAATTATTCTTTTTCTGTCTCACTGTGTTGATGTATCGCATTGTTTTGTTGTGTCTTATGTTCTTGTACCTTATTGTAGGTCACTGCCACCGGGGATAAAATCATTTGCAGTCAATAACAAATAATAAAAATAATAATATGGTTAAGTATTTGTAAATCATTAAAATTGGGCTTGCGGTGCCCCGTCTCGAAAGAAATCATCGTATAGCCGTTAACGCATTAAAAGTAAGTCATGTAAGAGACTACGCCTGTGTTTGATGGGTTGTATTGGGACGGTCGCTTCCTGAGGCCAATTCAGACGGCGAGTATAGTTACGGGGCTGCTTCGAAGCACGAGACCGTGCCGTGATAGCGCCTTCCTAAGAATAAGAAATAGAACGAATATAACTTCAGCGGCTAAGTCCGAAATATTCCAAAATGCAGTAAAATATTCTTAATTGAAAAAAAATGGGCTTGCTGTGCACAATAATGCCGTTAATTGTCTAAAAATAAATTTCCGAAATTTAACTCAAAAGTCATGGCTCTGCGGCTATGTCCCGTGGTGCTTGGAACTTGAAATCAGTTCTGCGGCTATGTCCGACCGTGCGTGTTAGTTGAGTCGCTTCAGCGGCTAAGTCCGAAAATTTCCAAAATGCAGAAAAATATACATAATTGAAGAAAGTTGGCCTTGCTGTGCTTAATAATATCGTTAATAGATTAAAAATAAATTTCCGCTGTGTTAGGTGGGCCTTACTTGGACGGTACGAATTCTGCGGCTATGTCCCGTGGTGCGTGGTACTTGAAATCAGTTCTGCGGCTATGTCCGACCGTGCGTGTTAGTTGAGTCGCTTCAGCGGCTAAGTCCAAAAAATTTCCAAAATGCAGAAAAATACACATAATTGAAGAAAATTGGGCTTGCTGTGCTTAATAAAATCGTTAATAGATTAAAAATAAATTACCGCTGTGTTAGGTGGGCCTTACTTGGACGGTACGAATTCTGCGGCTATGTCCCGTGGTGCGTGGTACTTGAAATCAGTTCTGCGGCTATGTCCCACCGTGCGTGTTACTTGAGTCGCTTCAGCGGCTAAGTCCGAAAATTTCCAAAATGCAGAAAAATATACATAATTGAAGAAAGTTGGCCTTGCTGTGCTTAATAATATCGTTAATAGATTAAAAATAAATTTCCGCTGTGTTAGGTGGGCCTTACTTGGACGGTACGAATTCTGCGGCTATGTCCCGTGGTGCGTGGTACTTGAAACCAGTTCTGCGGCTATGTCCGACCGTGCGTGTTAGTTGAGTCGCTTCAGCGGCTAAGTCCAAAAAATTTCCAAAATGCAGAAAAATACACATAATTGAAGAAAATTGGGCTTGCTGTGCTTAATAATATCGTTAATAGATTAAAAATAAATTTCCGCTGTGTTAGCTGGGCCTTACTTGGACGGTACGAATTCTGCGGCTATGTCCCGTGGTGCGTGGTACTTGAAATCAGTTCTGCGGCTATGTCCCACCGTGCGTGTTACTTGAGTCGCTTCAGCGGCTAAGTCCGAAAATTTCCAAAATGCAGAAAAATATACATAATTGAAGAAAGTTGGCCTTGCTGTGCTTAATAATATCGTTAATAGATTAAAAATAAATTTCCGCTGTGTTAGGTGGGCCTTACTTGGACGGTACGAATTCTGCGGCTATGTCCCGTGGTGCGTGGTACTTGAAACCAGTTCTGCGGCTATGTCCGACCGTGCGTGTTAGTTGAGTCGCTTCAGCGGCTAAGTCCAAAAAATTTCCAAAATGCAGAAAAATACACATAATTGAAGAAAATTGGGCTTGCTGTGCTTAATAATATCGTTAATAGATTAAAAATAAATTTCCGCTGTGTTAGCTGGGCCTTACTTGGACGGTACGAATTCTGCGGCTATGTCCCGTGGTGCGTGGTACTTGAAATCAGTTCTGCGGCTATGTCCCACCGTGCGTGTTACTTGAGTCGCTTCAGCGGCTAAGTCCGAAAATTTCCAAAATGCAGAAAAATATACATAATTGAAGAAAGTTGGCCTTGCTGTGCTTAATAATATCGTTAATAGATTAAAAATAAATTTCCGCTGTGTTAGGTGGGCCTTACTTGGACGGTACGAATTCTGCGGCTATGTCCCGTGGTGCGTGGTACTTGAAACCAGTTCTGCGGCTATGTCCGACCGTGCGTGTTAGTTGAGTCGCTTCAGCGGCTAAGTCCAAAAAATTTCCAAAATGCAGAAAAATACACATAATTGAAGAAAATTGGGCTTGCTGTGCTTAATAATATCGTTAATAGATTAAAAATAAATTTCCGCTGTGTTAGCTGGGCCTTACTTGGACGGTACGAATTCTGCGGCTATGTCCCGTGGTGCGTGGTACATGAAACCAGTTCTGCGGCTATGTCCCACCGTGCGTGTTACTTGAGTCGCTTCAGCGGCTAAGTCCGAAAATTTCTAAAGTGCAGAAAAATATTAAATAAAGCGGTTATATAAGTAAGTATGTGTATGTATTCTAACATATACAAAATTTAGTATGATCGGAAATGATTAAGGAAGAGAAAAACTTAATTAAAATTTCTGGCGGCAGCCGAGGGGCCATCCGCCGGTGTCCGCGGCTCTGCCTCTTCCGTGACTGACGAATGCTGAGATAAGGAAGGTCCAGACTATAGTATATGAGCTTGGCGAGCGAGGCTCTCCTCGAGCAGGGGGAAGTCTGAGATTGGACTACCGGCCGCCGGGGACCCTGTCGCCGGCAGGCCATTCGCGCTTCCGCCCCGCGTTGGCTGAGGCAGTTTAGGGCAAGAGTGGCACAAGTGCACCGACCGCCGTGTCCTTTGGGGTCGGCGCCCGTCACCCCGCTCAGTGGCCGGCGAAGACCGGCCGAGTCTCGGGTTCGAGTCGGCACAGGACACTGAGTGCAAGAGTGACACAAGTAACGGCGTTCACGGGCGGCCTCTGGGAGATTGCCCTCAGTACCACCGGGCAACGCGGGGGACTGCAGGCCTCGACCCGCGCCGCTCGATCCCCGTTTAGGGCAAGAGTGGCACAAGTGCACCGACCGCCGTGTCCTTTGGGGTCGGCGCCCGTCACCCCGCTCAGTGGCCGGCGAAGACTGGTCGAGTCTCGGGTTCGAGTCGGCACTCGAGCCTGAGTGCAAGAGTGGCACAAGTGATGGTCTTCACGGGCGGCCTCTGGGAAGCTGCCCCTAGTACCAGCGGACAACAGCGAGGGACTGCAGGCCTCGGCCCGCGCTACTTGCGACCGTTTAGGGCAAGAGGGGCACAAGTGTATCGACCGCCGTGTAATTTGTGGTCAACCCGCGCTGTTGCCTGCGAAGACCGGCCGAGTCTCGGGTTCGAGTCGGCACAGGGCACTGAGTGCAAGAGTGACACAAGTAACGGCCTTCACGGGCGGCCTCTGGGAGATTGCCCTCAGTACCACCGGGCAACGCGGGGGACTGCAGGCCTCGTCCCGCGCCGCTCGATCCCCGTTTAGGGCAAGAGTGGCACATGTGCACCGATCGCCGTCTTCAACGGGGTCGGCGCCCGTCAACCCGCGCAGTGGCCGGCGGAGGCTCCGGTTCGAGTCGGCACTCGATTCCGAGTGCAAGAGTGGCACACGTGACGGCCTTCACGGGCGGCCTCTGGGAAGCTGCACTTAGTACCAGCGGACAACCGCGGGGGAATGCTTTCCTCGGCCCGGTGTACTTGCAACCGTTTAGTGCAAGTGGGGCACAAATGCACCGACCGCCGTGTCCATCGGGGTTGGCGCACGTCAACACGCGCGGTGTCCGGCGGAGGCTCGGGCTCGAGTCGGCCCTCGACTACGAGTGCAAGAGTGGCACATGTGACGGCCTTTACAGGTGGCTTCTGTGAGCCGGCCCTTAGTACCAGCGTGCATCCGCGGGAGACTGAAGACCTCTCCCCGCGCTGCTCGAACCCCGTTTAGGGCAAGAGGGGCACATGTGCACCGATCGCCGTCTTCATCGGGGACGGCGCCCGTCAACCCACGCAGTGGCCGGCGGAGGCTCCGGTTCGAGTCGGCACTCGATTCCGAGTGCAAGAGCGGCACACGTGACGGCCTTCACGGGCGGCCTCTGGGAAGCTGCACTTAGAACCAGCGCGCATCCGCCGGGGGACTGCTGGCCTCGGCCCGCTCTACTTGCAACCGTTTAGGGCAAGTGGAGCACAAGTGCACCGACCGCCGTGTCCATCGGGGTTGGCGCACGTCATCACGCGCGGTGTCCGGCGGAGACTCGGGCTCGAGTCGGCACTCATCTACGAGTGCAAGAGTGGCACATGTGAAGGCCTTAACGGGCGGCCTCTGGGAAGCTGCACTTAGAACGAGCGCGCATCCGCCGGGGACTGAATTCCTCTCCCCGCGCTGCTCGAACCCCGTTTAGGGCATGGGGGGCACATGTGCACCGATCGCCGTCTTCATCGGGGTCGGCGCCCGTCAACCCACGCAGTGGCCGGCGGAGGCTCCGGTTCGAGTCGGCACTCGATTCCGAGTGCAAGAGTGGCACAAGTGATGGCCTTCACGGGCGGCCTCTCGGAAGCTGCACTTAGAACGAGCGCGCATCCGCCGGGGACTGAATTCCTCTCCCCGCGCTGCTCGAACCCCGTTTAGGGCAAGAGGGGCACAAGTGTACAGAAGTCCGTCTCCTGGGGAATCGCGTGCTCGGCTGCCCTCAATGGACAGGCAGAAGCAGGGGTCTGCTCGTAGGTGACTCGGCACTCGAGTGCAAGATTGGCGCAAGTGACGACTTCTCGTGCGGTCACGGTGAGGCTGCCGGCGGTGTCTCTGGCTTCTGCCGCATATATATTCCCGTTCGTGCCCTCCACGTCTTCAGATTTCAAAGTCCCATCCGTGCGTGTTAGGTAGGCCGATTTTAGGGGACCTGCCGCTCGCATTCGGCCGGGTCGCGCTCTCTGAGGCTCAGACGTTACGAGTCTCCCCTGAAAACGCCGCGCTGGCACCTTATTTTGTAGGAAAATTTCACACTTCCTCTAGTTGAACTAACGGATGCGTCGCTGATAAATTGGCCCTTTTTCCGCATAAGACGATTCCTGAGCCTTGGGTGGTGTCTGGATACATCAGGAGGACACAACTGACGGAAGAAAAGCCCGGGTCCGTCCTCCGCCCGGCAGGGGAACGATTTTACGAAAAAGGCCGGCTTCGTTCCCCTTCCCGGCAAGCAGCAGGTGGACGATTTTACGAGAAAGACCGGGTTCGTCCACCTTCCCGGCAAGCAACAGGGGAACGATTTTACGAAGAAGGCCGGCTTCGTTCCCCTTTCCGGCAAGCAACAGGAGGACGATTTGACGTTAAAGACCGGGTTCGTCCTCCTTCCCGGCAAGCAACAGGGGAACGATTTTACGAAAAAGGCCGGCTTCGTTCCCCTTCCCGGCAAGCAGCAGGTGGACGATTTGACGATAAAGACCGGGTTCGTCCACCTTCCCGGCAAGCAACAGGGGAACGATTTTACGAAAAAGACCGGCTTCGTTCCCCTTCCCGGCAAGCAGCAGGTGGACGATTTTACGAGAGAGACCGGGTTCGTCCACCTTCCCGGCAAGCAACAGGGGAACGATTTTACGAAAAAGGCCGGCTTCGTTCCCCTTTCCGGCAAGCAACAGGAGGACGATTTGACGATAAAGACCGGGTTCGTCCTCCTTCCCGGCAAGCAACAGGGGAACGATTTTACGAAAAAGGCCGGCTTCGTTCCCCTTCCCGGCAACCAGCAGGTGGACGATTTGACGATAAAGACCGGGTTCGTCCACCTTCCCGGCAAGCAACAGGGGAACGATTTTACGAAAAAGACCGGCTTTGTTCCCCTTCCCGGCAAGCAGCAGGTGGACGATTTTACGAGAGAGACCGGGTTCGTCCACCTTCCCGGCAAGCAACAGGGGAACGATTTTACGAAAAAGGCCGGCTTCGTTCCCCTTCCCGGCAAACCCTTCGCCACCGCGATGCCGCGGCCCTCTGTCCCCCGGACACGGTCTATAGGCGGCGTATCGTGGACACACTGCAACCGACTCACTCGTAGTCCGGGCGCGTGCTAGACTCGCGATGCCAAACGGCGCTTCGGCGCTTATGCATGTCGAGTGAAGAGAGGGAAGGGTGCCCTAATGGCACCACTTTTCTGGGGGCGCTCACGTGGCGTCCCCCTAACGGCACGAAGTGGCCCCTGCTCGCAGGGGCGCACGGAGTGCGAGCGTTGAAGTATGAACTGGACCCCCTCGCCGGACCCATCCGGGACCGCGTGGAGGGGGAGGAACGAGCTCCAAGTGAGTCTTCGGTTCCCTGGTTGATCCTGCCAGTAGTCATATGCTTGTCTCAAAGATTAAGCCATGCATGTCTCAGTGCAAGCCAAATTAAGGTGAAACCGCGAATGGCTCATTAAATCAGTTATGGTTCCTTAGATGGTGGACAGTTACTTGGATAACTGTGGTAATTCTAGAGCTAATACATGCAACCGAGTCCCGACCGGAGACGGTCGGGACGCTTTTATTAGATCAAAACCAATCGGTCGCTCACGCGGCCGTTTGCCTTGGTGACTCTGAATAAATGGAGGCGGATCGCACGGTCTACGAACCGGCGACGCATCTTTCAAATGTCTGCCTTATCAACTGTCGATGGTAGGCTCTGCGCCTACCATGGTTGTAACGGGTAACGGGGAATCAGGGTTCGATTCCGGAGAGGGAGCCTGAGAAACGGCTACCACATCCAAGGAAGGCAGCAGGCGCGCAAATTACCCACTCCCGGCACGGGGAGGTAGTGACGAAAAATAACGATACGGGACTCATCCGAGGCCCCGTAATCGGAATGAGTACACTCTAAAGACTTTAACGAGTATCCATTGGAGGGCAAGTCTGGTGCCAGCAGCCGCGGTAATTCCAGCTCCAATAGCGTATATTAAAGCTGTTGCGGTTAAAAAGCTCGTAGTCGGACTTGTGTCCCACGCTGCCGGTTCACCGCCCGTCGGTGTCTAACTGGCACGCACGTGCGGACGTCCTGCCGGTGGCCCGAGCCGGCGCCCGCGGGCGATGGGGGCGGCGACGCTCCCACGCCTCGGGTCGTCTCGGGGAGGGCCTACACAATCCCGTCGCGGTGCTCTTGACCGAGTGTCACGATGGGCCGGCACTTTTACTTTGAACAAATTAGAGTGCTTAAAGCAGGCAGCAGCCGCCTGAATACCGAGTGCATGGAATAATGGAATAGGACCTCGGTTCTATTTTGTTGGTTTTCGGAAGCCCCGAGGTAATGATCAAAAGGGACAGACGGGGGCATTCGTATTGCGACGTTAGAGGTGAAATTCTTGGATCGTCGCAAGACGGACAGAAGCGAAAGCATTTGCCAAGAATGTTTTCTCTGATCAAGAACGAAAGTTAGAGGTTCGAAGGCGATCAGATACCGCCCTAGTTCTAACCATAAACGATGCCAGCCAGCAATCCGCCGAAGTTCCTCCGATGACTCGGCGGGCGGCTTCCGGGAAACCAAAGCTTTTGGGTTCCGGGGGAAGTATGGTTGCAAAGCTGAAACTTAAAGGAATTGACGGAAGGGCACCACCAGGAGTGGAGCCTGCGGCTTAATTTGACTCAACACGGGAAACCTCACCAGGCCCAGACACCGGGAGGATTGACAGATTGAGAGCTCTTTCTTGATTCGGTGGGTGGTGGTGCATGGCCGTTCTTAGTTGGTGGAGCGATTTGTCTGGTTAATTCCGATAACGAACGAGACTCTAGCCTGCTAAATAGTCGCATCCGGTATCCTCTGTGCTACCGGCGACTCCTAATCTTCTTAGAGGGACAGGCGGCTTCTAGCCGCACGAGATTGAGCAATAACAGGTCTGTGATGCCCTTAGATGTTCTGGGCCGCACGCGCGCTACACTGAAGGAATCAGCGTGTCCTCCCTGGCCGAAAGGTCCGGGTAACCCGCTGAACCTCCTTCGTGCTAGGGATTGGGGCTTGCAATTGTTCCCCATGAACGAGGAATTCCCAGTAAGCGCGAGTCATAAGCTCGCGTTGATTACGTCCCTGCCCTTTGTACACACCGCCCGTCGCTACTACCGATTGAATGATTTAGTGAGGTCTTCGGACCGGTGGGCGCGGGGTTTCGGCCCTTCGATTCCACCGGGAAGATGCCCGAACTTGATCATTTAGAGGAAGTAAAAGTCGTAACAAGGTTTCCGTAGGTGAACCTGCGGAAGGATCATTAACGGCACCGAGAGTGACCGAACAGAGAAGGAAGGCATTAAGAAACCGAGGACGGTTGCTGGCTCTGGGGGAGTGCGTAATCTCGCTTGCGAGTGGACCGCCTTCTCGTGGAAGTACCCGTGTCTGGTCATTCATGATAATACAACCTCTACTGATGACTGAAAAATAGATGACGTCAACCTGAGGGGGGACCGGTCGGCGAAAGTCGCACCGACTCCCCCCGCATGAGGGGGAAGACGCATCATAATATGTGACCACTACTGATGACTGAAAAATAGATGACGTCAACCTGAGGGGGGACCGGTCGGCGAAAGTCGCACCGTCTCCCCCCGAATGAGGGGAAGACGCATCAAAAATTAATAAAAGGAAGGCATTAAGAATGAACCAGATGAACGGGGCTCTGCGGAAGGCGTAATCTCGCCTGTGATTGGACCGGCTCTTCCTGGCAGCGGCCGGATCTCGGAGATAACGTCGTCGGCCTGAGGTGTCCAGGTCGGCGAAGTAATCCCCCGGAGGGGGACGGCAAGACCGTCCCGCCTCGAGGTGGGAAGTAGGAGCGAAAGATGGTGAGTGGGTGCCGGCGGCACGCGGGCTCCGAGGATCCTCAGGGATCCAAGGACAACCCGCGCGACCGCGAGCACTGGGCTTAAAGCCACTTTATCTGCCCACGCAAGGCCGTTTCGGCGGCGCTTGAACGAGAGGGGAGCGCGGTCTGACCGTGCCGCTGTTCTGGGGGCAGCTCCCCCTCGAAAAATAACAACTACCTGTCCTACGGGACTAGCAGTAGCATCCTACCCGAAGCTCTGCTCGAATCTAGAGAAAAACAACCCTGAGCGGTGGATCACTCGGCTCGTGGGTCGATGAAGAACGCAGCTAATTGCGCGTCGACATGTGAACTGCAGGACACATGAACATCGACGTTTCGAACGCACATTGCGGTCCTTGGATTTCCAATCCCGGACCACGCCTGGCTGAGGGTCGGCTACATGAAACCCGTGGGCCCGCGCGGTCTTTAAGATAATAAGGGAAAGAAAGAAAGAAAGAAAGAGAAAGAAAGAAATAAAGGCACGCGAGCGGCCCTACGCTGGGGGGTCTGACGAGCCTGCACCTCGCACCGCCGGCGTCGCTCCGAGCAAT